>NC_081385.1:3334778-3517119 GCF_030684315.1 Stegostoma tigrinum | reverse complement strand
TTTGTTTAAGAAGGGCAATAGATATAATCTGGGAAATTACAGGCCAGTCAGCCTGACAGTAGTGGTTAGAGAGATTATTGGAGAAGGTTCTTAGGGATAGGATTTACTCATGTTTGAAACAAAAAATATGGATTTGTTAATGCTAGACAGCTTGGCTTTGTGAGGTAAGGGTTATGTCGTGCAATTAACCTTTCAAGAAATGGCAGAGATGATTGAGGCAGAGTGGTAAATATTGTCTTATATGAATCTCAGCAAGGCATTTGACAAGGTTCCTCATGGCAGGCTGATATGTAAGGTCAAGTCACAAGGGATCCATGGTGAATACAGCGTGGAGCTGGAAGAACATAGCAGGTCAGGCAGCATCAGAGGAGCAGGAAAGCTAACATTTTGGGTTTATACCCTTCACCAGGACCTGGTCCAGGTGCATTCCAAAAATGTCAATTTTCCTGCTCCTCTGATGCTGCCTGACCTGCTGTGTTACTCTACTTCCACACTGTATTGACTCTGACCAACATCTGTTCTTGCTATTTCGTGGGATCCATGGTGAGTTGGTAAGATAGATACAGAACTGACTTAGTCATAGATGACCGAGCATAGTGGTGCAAGGGTGTTCTTCTGAGTGATGTTCTGCAGGGATTTGTGCTGGGATCTCTGTTTGTAACAAACATGGATGATTTGGAGGAGAACGTAACTGGTCTGATTAGTAAGTTTACAGATGACCCAAAGATTGGGAGAGTTGTGGATAGTGAGAAGAATTGCCAGGGGATACAGCAGTGTCTAGATTGGTTGGAGACTTGGGGGGAGCAATAACAGATGGAGTTTAAGCTGGGCAAATGCGAGGTGATGCATTTTGGATGGCCTAATACAGGAGAGAAGTACACAGTACTTCTTTGATCATGCCACTATTTGGAAGCTTTGGAGAGGTTACAGAAAAGGTTTAACAGAATATTACCTGGTGTAGAGGGGATTGGCTATGAGGCGAAACTGGACAAATTTTGATTTCACTTGTATGTAAAATGATGAGGGGGTGACCTAATAGAAGTTTACAAAATTATGAAGGGCATGGATAGAATGGAGAGTTGGAGTCTTTTTCCCAGAATAGACAATTACTAGGGGATATAGGTTTAAGGTTAAAAAGGATAAATTTAAGGGAGATGTGAGAGGCAGGTTTTTACACAGAGGGTGGCAAGCACCTGGAATGTGCTGCCGAAGGCAAATACAATAATACAGTGTAAAAGGCATCTTGATAGATATATGAATAGGCAGGGAATAGAGGGATACAGACTGCATAGATGCCAAAAGTTAAGTTAGAAAGTCATCGAGTGTCAGCTTGGTGGGGTAAAGTGCCTGTGCTGTACTGTTTGTTCAATGCTGGGTTTAGGCACAAGCTACAGCTAATGACCTCACATTATGCAGGGCTCTGATTTTGAAAAAAAGAAACTACATTTCAAGTTGTACATCTTTGGTTGAAAACGAAGGAGATAATGGAAGAAGTGTCTGTAAAATGTTCGTTTTCATTCCAACTCACAATAGGAGGTGATCGCCGAGTGGCATTATTGCTAGGTCTAATAATCAGGAGACCCAGCTAATATTCTGGAGATAATAAAATGTGAGGCTGAATGAACACAGCAGGCCAAGCAGCATCTCAGGAGCACAAAAGCTGACGTTTCGGGCCTAGACCCTTCATCAGAGAGGGGGATGGGGAGAGGGAACTGGAATAAATAGGGAGAGGGGGGGAGGCGGACCGAAGATGGAGAGTAAAGAAGATAGGTGGAGAGTGTGTAGGTGGGGAGGTAGGGAGGGGATAGGTCAGTCCAGGGAAGACGGACAGGTCAAGGAGGTGGGATGAGGTTAGTAGGTAGCTGGGGGTGCGGCTTGGGGTGGGAGGAAGGGATGGGTGAGAGGAAGAACCGGTTAGGGAGGCAGAGACAGGTTGGACTGGTTTCGGGATGCAGTGAGTGGGGGGGAAGAGCTGGGCTGGTTGTGTGGTGCCGTGGGGGGAGGGGACGAACTGGGCTGGTTTAGGGATGCAGTAGGGGAAGGGGAGATTTTGAAACTGGTGAAGTCCACATTGATACCATATGGCTGCAGGGTTCCCAGGCGGAATATGAGTTGCTGTTCCTGCAACCTTCGGATGGCATCATTGTGGCACTGCAGGAGGCCCATGATGGACATGTCATCTAGAGAATGGGAGGGGGAGTGGAAATGGTTTGCGACTGGGAGGTGCAGTTGTTTGTTGCGAACTGAGCGGAGGTGTTCTGCAAAGCGGTCCCCAAGCCTCCGCTTGGTTTCCCCAATGTAGAGGAAGCCGCACCGGGTACAGTGGATGCAGTATACCACATTGGCAGATGTGCAGGTGAACCTCTGCTTAATGTGGAATGTCAGCTTGGGGCCTGGGATGGGGGTGAGGGAGGAGGTGTGGGGGCAAGTGTAGCATTTCCTGCGGTTGCAGGGGAAGGTGCCGGGTGTGGTGGGGTTGGAGGGCAGTGTGGAGCGAACAAGGGAGTCACGGAGAGAGTGGTCTCTCCGGAAAGCTGACAGGAGAGGGGATGGAAAAATGTCTTGGGTGGTGGGGTCGGATTGTAAATGGCGGAAGTGTCGGAGGATAATGCGTTGTATCCGTTGTATGAGTTGTATTCTTACTGTCCCGCAGGCCCGACCAGTCCCCCTCCAGCGACACTCTCATCCGCCTAGCTGAACTCATCCTCACACTCAACAACTTCTCTTTTGACTCCTCCCACTTCCTACAGACTAAGGGGGTGGCCATGGGCACCCGCATGGGCCCCAGCTATGCCTGCCTCTTTGTAGGGTTACGTGGAACAGTCCCTCTTCCGCACCTACACAGGCCCCAAACCCCACCTCTTCCTCCGGTACATTGATGACTGTATCGGCGCCGCCTCTTGCTCCCCAGAGGAGCTCGAACAGTTCATCCACTTCACCAACAACTTCCACCCCAACCTTCAGTTCACCTGGGCTATCTCCAGCACATCCCTCACCTTCCTGGACCTCTCAGTCTCCATCTCAGGCAACCAGCTTGTAACCGATGTCCATTTCAAGCCCACCGACTCCCACAGCTACCTAGAATACACCTCCTCCCACCCACGCTCCTGCAAAAATTCCATCCCCTATTCCCAATTCCTCCGCCGCATCTGCTCCCACGATAAGACATTCCACTCCCGCACATCCCAGATGTCCAAGTTCTTTAAGGACCGCAATTTTCCCCCCACAGTGATCGAGAACGCCCTTGACCGCGTCTCCGGTATTTCCCGCAACACATCCCTCACACCCCGCCCCCGCCACAACCGCCCCAAGAGGATCCCCCTCGTTCTCACACACCACCCTACCAACCTCCAGATACATCGCATTATCCTCCGACACTTCCGCCATTTACAATCCGACCCCACCACCCATGACATTTTTCCACCCCCTCTCCTGTCAGCTTTCCGGAGAGACCACTCTCTCCGTGACTCCCTTGTTCGCTCCACACTGCCCTCCAACCCCACCACACCCGGCACCTTCCCCTGCAACCGCAGGAAATGCTACACTTGTCCCCACACCTCCTCCCTCACCCCCATCCCAGGCCCCAAGATGACATTCCACATTAAGCAGAGGTTCACCTACACATCCGCCAATGTGGTATACTGCATCCACTGTACCCGGTGCGGCTTCCTCTACATTGGGGAAACCAAGCGGAGGCTTGGGGACCGCTTTGCAGAACACCTCCGCTCAGTTCGCAACAAACAACTGCACCTCCTAGTCGCAAACCATTTCCACTCCCCCTCCCATTCTCTCGATGACATGTCCATCATGGGCCTCCTGCACTGCCACAATGATGCCACCCGAAGGTTGCAGGAACAGCAACTCATATTCCGCTTGGGAACCCTGCAGCCATATGGTATCAATGTGGACTTCACCAGTTTCAAAATCTCCCCTTCCCCTCCTGCATCCCTAAACCAGCCCAGTTCGTCCCCTCCCCCCACGGCACCACACAACCAGCCCAGCTCTTCCCCCCCACCCACTGCATCCCAAAACCAGTCCAACCTGTCTCTGCCTCCCTAACCGGTTCTTCCTCTCACCCATCCCTTCCTCCCACCCCAAACCGCACCCCCAGCTACCTACTAACCTCATCCCACCTCCTTGACCTGTCCGTCTTCCCTGGACTGACCTATCCCCTCCCTACCTCCCCACCTACACTCTCTCCACCTATCTTCTTTACTCTCCATCTTCGGTTTGCCTCCCCCTCTCTCCCTATTTATTCCAGTTCCCTCTCCCCATCCCCCTCTCTGATGAAGGGTCTAGGCCCGAAACGTCAGCTTTTGTGCTCCTGAGATGCTGCTTGGCCTGCTGTGTTCATCCAGCCTCACATTTTATTATCTTGGAATTCTCCAGCATCTGCAGTTCCCATTATCTCTAATATTCTGGAGACCCGGGTTTGAATCTTTTCTGTGGAATTTGAATTCAATAAAAACCTGGAATTAATAGTCAAATGATCACTGTGAAATTATTGTAGTAAAAATCCTTCAGGTTCACTAATGCACTTCAGGGAAGGAAATCTGCCATCCTTATCTGGTCTTTGTGTAACCACAGATCCACAGCTATGTGGTTGACTCTTAACTACCCTCTGGGAAATTAGGGATGGACAATATTTGCTGACCTAGCTGGTGACACCACTGATAAATTAATTAAAACACAAAATTACAGCTGTGCAATTACTATATAAAATGGTCCTGTTTTTGATTTATTCCGAGGCTGTCTTTGGGAAGTGGACCCTGACTCCCAGGCTCCAATGTCTCTCATTGGTGAACTGCAGCCATAACACCATGGACGAAAAGCTCCTCCATAATGCTGCCCCTGTTCCTGACCTCTGACAGTCGCATAATTCGTTTAGATACTTCCCTCACCAAGTAAATGTGCCAAAACAATTCTCAGACATCATGAAAATAAAAGTTACTTTTTGACTTTTAAAACCTTGCCCTTAAAAAAAAGACCATTATTGAAAAATATTATCTAACATGAAAAGCACTCCCTTTTCTCCTTGACACCAGGTAAGTATTTACTTTATTGACATTTATCTGTAGCATTTTTACTTGCATTTTACTTGAAAACATGAAGGGTTCAGGTCAGAATATTTGCCTGGAGTTTAAGTCTCTCAGTTTTACAGAGAGGCATCTGAGAAAAGGAGCAAAGGTTTGAAAGTGGGTGCTAGAAGAGGGAAAAAAAAGCATTTTGAAGAGCAGCTGAAGCAATGACTGAAATTGGCAGTAATTTTACTGTAATAAAGGAAGGCCCTCATACTCAGACAGGCAGTCAGGCCCACAACAAACACACGCATCCAGCTCTTCCACCAGGATTAATGATATAATGGTCTGAGGAGAGCCAGGAGGGGGCACGAGAAAGGCTTGGCAGAAGGAATCCGGGAAAACACAAAGGCATTTTACACTTACGTGAGGAATAAGAGAATGGTCAAAGAAAGAGTAGGGCCGATCAGGGATAGCATAGGGAACTTGTGTGTGGAGCCTGAGGAGGTAGGGGAAGCCCTAAATGAGTTTTTTGCTTCTGTCTTTACGAAAGAAACGAACTTTGTAGTGAATGAAACCTTTGAAGAGCAGGTGTGCATGCTGGAATGGATAGAGATAGATGAAGCTGATGTGCTGAAAATTTTGCCAAACATTAAGATTGACAAGTCGCCAGGCCCGGATCAGATTTGTCCTCAGCTGCTTTGGGAAGCGAGAATGCAATTGCTTCGCCACTTGTGAAGATCTTTGCATCCTCGCTCTCCACTGGAGTCGTACCTGAGGACTGGAGAGAGGCAAATGTAATTCCTCTCTTCAAGAAAGGAAATAGGGAAATCCCCGGCAATTATAGACCGGTAAGTCTCACGTCTGTCGTCTGCAAGGTGTTAGAAAGGATTCTGAGGGATAAGATTTATGACCATCTGGAAGAGCATGGCTTGATCAAATACAGTCAACACGGCTTTGAGAGGGGTAGGTCATGCCTTACAAACCTTATCGAGTTTTTTGAGGATGTGACTAGAAAAGTTGATGAGGGTCGAGCTGTGGATGTGGTGTATATGGACTTCAGTAAGGCATTTGATAAGGTTCCCCATGGTAGGCTCATTCAGAAGGTCAGGAGGAATGGGATACAGGGGAACTTAGCTGCTTGGATACAGAATTGGCTGGCCAACAGAAGACAGCGAGTGGTAGTAGAAGGAAAATATTCTGCCTGGAAGTCAGTGGTGAGTGGAGTTCCACAGGGCTCTGTCCTTGGGCCTCTACTGTTTGTAATTTTTATTAATGACTTGGACGAGGGAATTGAAGGATGGGTCAGCAAGTTTGCAGACGACACAAAGGTCGGAGGTGTTGTTGACAGTGTAGAGGGCTGTTGTAGGCTGCAGCGGGACATTGACAGGATGCAGAGATGGGCTGAGAGGTGGCAGATGGAGTTCAACCTGGATAAATGCGAGGTGATGCATTTTGGAAGGTCGAATTTGAAAGCTGAGTACAGGATTAAGGATAGGATTCTTGGCAGTGTGGAGGAACAGAGGGATCTTGGTGTGCAGATACATAGATCCCTTAAAATGGCCACCCAAGTGGACAGGGTTGTTAAGAAAGCATATGGTGTTTTGGCTTTCATTAACAGGGGGATTGAGTTTAAGAGTCGTGAGATCTTGTTGCAGCTCTATAAAACTTTGGTTAGACCGCACTTGGAATACTGCGTCCAGTTCTGGGCGCCCAATTATAGGAAAGATGTGGATGCTTTGGAGAGGGTTCAGAGGAGGTTTACCAGGATGCTGCCTGGACTGGGGGGCTTATCTTATGAAGAGAGGTTGACTGAGCTCGGTCTCTTTTCATTGGAGAAAAGGAGGAGGAGAGGGGACCTAATTGAGGTATACAAGATAATGAGAGGCATAGATAGAGTTGATAGCCAGAGACTATTTCCCAGGGCAGAAATGGCTAGCACGAGGGGTCATAGTTTTAAGCTGGTTGGTGGAAAGTGTAGAGGGGATGTCAGAGGCAGGTTCTTTACGCAGAGAGTTGTGAGAGCATGGAATGCGTTGCCAGCAGCAGTTGTGGAAGCAAGGTCATTGGGGTCATTTAAGAGACTGCTGGACATGTATATGGTCACAGAAATTTGAGGGTGCATACATGAGGATCAATGGCCGGCACAACATTGTGGGCTGAAGGGTCTGTTCTGTGCTGTACTGTTCTATGTTCTATGTTCTAAATATGTGACCATTACACCTATGAATTCAGAGTCTGAAATCCCAGTTGAAGAAAATAGAAGCACAAAGTCCAATCGTCGTGGCCTATGGTGTGCTTTGACTTAGGATAATTTGGATACAAAAGGATACACGGAGTGTCCCTAGTGTCATAATGGAACTGACCATTTGACAAATTAAAGCAGCCATTTGAAAACTAAATTAGGCCCTACTCAAAGGGACAGCATGCTCGCTCAGTGGCTAGCACTGTTGCCTCAGTGTTAGGGACGTGTCAGCGTGGGTGTCCTCTGGGTGCTCCTTTTTCCTCCCACAGTCCAAAGATACGCAATCTCTGTGGATTGGCCATGCCAAATTCCCCAGTGTCCAGGAATTATGTAGGTTAGGTGGATTAGCCGTTGGAAATGCAGGATTACAGGGATGGGGCAGGGGTGTGAATCTGGGTGGAATGCTTTTTGAAGAGTCAGTGTAGGCTCGATGGGCTGAATGCCCTGCTTCCACTGTGGAGGGAGCAGGCCATTTTAGTCTATGAAATGAAATGTGAAAAAATACAATCAGGAGAGGTTCGCCTACTCTTCAACTGCTTTTTGTCCTCACTGTATTCTCAATAAAATCTTCTCAACATCATTGACAGGACTGAGTCTGGATGGGCTGAATGACTAGCTAAACCATATTGGAATTCAAACCTTGGGAGATCTGTGGATCAGAGAAAAGCTTTACCTCATGCATCTGATGAAGTATGTGGGTTAATCATGAACTGACACCTGACAGAACGGCTAGGAGGAGTTTTGGAAGTTTGTACCCGAGGGTGATATTGCAGTCCTGTGCACGTTAGGAGAATGTGGAAGAGCATTTAGTGGAGGCAATGACAGGAACTTTCATATCTTCGGAGAGCTCATTGATAAGTTTGATCCATTTCTTGCCAACCATATAAACCATTCAGGAAGTAGTGATCTGTAAAGTCTAGTAGGAGGGATTGGATTGTACTGGGGCTTGGAGGTTGATTGACTGAAGCATTCGTCTGACAGGGCTGAAGAGAACAGTGATGGGACAAGATAAAATACAAAAGATGTGCTGACAGTAGATGTTTCCAAATCAGAATAGTGAATGGGTTGGAGGGGAACTTACAGATGATGGTGTTTGCAGGTTTCTGCTGCCCTTGTCCTCCTAGATGGAAATGGTGATGGGTTGGAAGGTGCTGTCTAAGGATCTTTGGTGAATTTCTGCAGTGCATCTTGTAGATAGTACACACTGCTGCTACTGACCATCAGTGGTGGAGGGAGTGGATGCTTGTGGATGTGGTGCCAATTCAAGCAGCTGCTTTGTCCTGGATGGTGTCGAGCTCCTTGAGTGTTGTTGGAGCTGCCCCCATCCAGGCAAGTGGGGAGTATTCCATCCCACTCCTGACTTGTGTCTTGTAGATGGTGGGACAGGCTTTGGGCAGGGGGGGAAGGGTGTGTGTCAGGAGGTGAGTTCCTCACTGAAGTATCCCTACCTCTCACCTGCTCTTGTAGCGTCTGAATTTATGTTCCCTGTCCATTTAAGTTTCTGGTCATTGGTAATCTGCAGGATGTTGACAACGAGTAATAAAAGCGAAAGAATGAAAAGCATAGTAATGATGGTAATGCACCTAGCATTCTCTCCAAGAACTAACGTTTGTGTGAAATCCCTTCTTGTTGTAACAGATGCACTTGATACTAATCTGAAGAAAAGAACAATTCTATGTGAAAATGTTTTTGACTTGAGAAACAGTTGTTTTAAGGTGTCAACCTTCTGACAAGAGTTTATCCTCATGTTGTTAATCATAGAATTCCAACATGCAGAAACAGGCCATTGAGCCCACACCAACCCTCCAAAGAGCATCCCATCCAAACCCTGCATGTCACATGGCTATCCCACATAACCCTGCACACTGTGGATAATTGAACATGGTCAATCTGATTCTCTAACCTACACAGCTTTAGACTGTGGGAGGAAACCAGAACATCCAGAGAAAGTTCAAGGCAGACACGGAGAAGAATGTGCAAACTCCACACAGTTACGCAAGGGTGGAATCGAACCCGGGTCCCTGGCTCTGTGAGGCAAAAGTAGTCACCGCTGAGTCACCATGCTGCCCATTATGTTCACCTTGGTGAAGTAAAGCACTTCTAAACTGATACCAAACAATTATTCAGATAGAGAACATTTCTGCCCCAGGACCTGTATTAGATCATCATCCAAGACAGAACTGAGTTCGCTGTCTTTTATGTAAGAGTGCTTTGGTAGCTCTGAGTCTCAGGATAATAAACTACTTGGCAGCTGACCATACTCAATGCTGAAAAACTTCAAGAACAGTGAGTGGACAATGCTGCAGGTGAGGCTGCCTGGAATTAGGCATTGCATGTACAGCAAATGATAAACTTTGTGGCTTACCATTTGAAGCCATTATCAGAGACTTTGTCATTGAGAAATCACAAAGGAAGTGCTTCAGATTTAAGCAGGTTGTATTGCTGCTTCCATTCAGTGCTGGCCTGTGTAATTGTTCTTATGGAATTGTAGGTTAAAAGTTTTCATATATGTTGATTAATAAATTATAAAGAATTCTCATTTGAAAGTTTTTCTTAAGGCCATTGCAAGATATATTTTTTTTTCTAGATTATTTCATTCTTATTGCATCTTTGTCTATGTACACATGCAAATATAAAACCCTGATACTTGTATTTTCTGTTGAATAATACATTGATTTTGGTAATTGATGGAGTCCTTGGAGTTGACATAGTATAGGGAATAAGTTTGTCATAATCCAGGCCTACACAGGAGGCTACATTAACTCCCCTTACCCTGCCCTTCCTGAACTCTGCTTCACAAGCCTATCCGCCACTTGACAGAGCAGTCAGCAAATATTTTCTCACATTGTACCATTCCTGCTCCCCTCCCTGTCGGCAGACAGGAGTACAAAAGGCAAAGAGATCAGCCCAATGGCCTGAAGCTTGTTTTCTCTGGTAAACCGAATGTAACTCTCCATCATGTACACTTGCTCAGTACCAGATCACCATGAAATGATCAAAACATTGTTTTTGCTCAGTTGGGTGTCTGACACAGAGAAACTGATCTCCCAAATGCAGTGAGAAACCAACATATGGGCCACCACTTTGCTGCCAGAATGCTCATGAGTTTAATGGTGCTTACTTGTTAACATGTAAATCATCCTACAATTTTAAGTGAGGAAAAGATATCACATGAATTGCTCATTGCTGTGAGTTGCTCTATGACTTGTGTCACTCCAGTATTACCCTCAGGAAAATAACAGCTCAGCCTTAATCTCCTGAAAAAAACCTGCACAGAAGTCAGTATCCCATCACCATGTCACACTTTACTTACTTGTGCATGGTACCTAGCTCTGGGCAGCTTCCTCTGAGCCAATCCCTACAGTGGGGAGACTTTCTGAGACTTCTATTTATATCTGTCAGCCAGGGCTCCCTGATTGGTCCAGGTTAACAGCCCCAATCAGGGAACCCATAGTCAATGAGATCCACCTGGCCCTCATTCCAATCACTGCACCTCACACCCTGTAGCGCCAACCCACACCCCCCCCCCAACTGTTCCATAAAGTTGCTTAACTCTGGTATCAATTACCAATTAGACTTATCAAAAATAAAGTTAAATCTGGAATTCAATCACAGATGGGCCATTAAAAAGAGGAAAATTAAAAACTAAAAAGTCATTTGATCTCTCCTGAGGGAGACGAGACCCCTTGTAATAGTGGAGCTTCAATCCCCCAGCTAATAAATGATTAAGGATAGTTTTGATTTTAGATTTTGGGCCGATGTATTTTTGTTTTATTTTGTCATCTACTTTTCTTTCAGTTGATTGTTCATTCCTTCGCTTTATTCCTCTTTCTGTACCTGATTGTTTCTGATTCAACTTGATCCTTTCTGAAATTCCATTTTTTTTGCATTCCTTAAGTGTCATTGCTTAAGGAGATAAGTTGTTACTTCCATTTTTCACTGAGGTCCTTCCTATCTCACCACCTTAGTGGCTGTTATCAGCTTACACTTCAAGCAAGTCATAGAGTCAAAGATATTTGAGCTGATGGGTGAGGATGAAGTCATTGTGGTAGAACACAAAGCCCCTAGTTTAGCAATATTTAGATGATAGGATTTATCTTTCCTCAATATGTCATTCTACACCTTCTCCCTACAAGACTACTCCCCACATTTCTGAGACCTGAGATTCAAGTGTGGATTTACCAGATTATTGTGTAAGTGACCTGCTCAAACATCAAAGCTGAAAACAGTAAATGTGAAGAAAAATCAGAGTTGACGTTTCAGGTCCAGTGACCCTTTCTCAGTTCTGTGAGAAGGGTCACCAGATCCCAAACACTAACTCTGATTTCTCTACACAGATGCTGCCAGGCATTCTGAGCTTTTCCAGCAACTTCTGTTTCTGTTCCCGATTTACAGCATTCGCAGTTCTTTCGGTTTTTATTGAGATCAGTAAATGTTTGTTTGAATAGGGTATTAAGGTTTGCCGAGCCAAGGTGGTGTATACAGTTCAGATACAGATCAGTCACGATCTAACTGAATGGTGTCAGAGGTCCAAGGAGTTGAATGGTGTATCACAGTCTGGTGCTAGTCAACTTCCTGAACCCTGTCCAGTGAAATATGCCTGACTTCCTGAGACCCTTGATAATAAAATGTGAGGCTGGATGAACACAGCAGGCCAAGCAGCATCCTGAGACCCTTAACTGGTTAATGACAGGTTCAGCACATTAGACATCAGACAACAGATGCGTCACATCACATCACCTCAGACCCGATATTCCATCATCTTGGGACCCAAACAGATCCCACTTAACTCATCCCCTCACAAATTGAAGAAGATCCAGTGAAGTTTAAATACAGTAAAGCTTTTCTGGTGATTTGGAGCAGGAACCTGGGGTGAAGAGGAAGTCACTAACCCCCTTGATGTCATTGTGCAATTCAATTAGATCTTAATCCCAAACACCCAGAGCAGTTTTGTAATCTCACCATTCATGGCTAACAAAAATATTAGTTTCTGCTTTTCAAATATTCAGTTGACCACGGTCCCTAATTTTGGCAAGAGAATTCCAGATTTTCACCATTCTTGGCATGAAGAAATGTTCTTAACATTACCCCTGAGTGGCTCAGTCCCTGATGGCACAGTGATAGTATCTCTACCTTCGAGCCAGAAGACCCAGGTGTATCATAATATCTCTGAACAGATTGATTAAAAGTATCTGGTTAGATTGAATCTAGAGAACTGGTTGGCACAGCTTTAATTTTATGTGATATCCCTTTGAGCTAGTTTCCTCCACATGATGAAATAGTTTCTCTCTGTCCATCCTCCTATCTCTGATCATCCACTGACACAACTCATTTAGATCCCCTCTAACCTCTGATGTTCAAGCCTAGTGCAAGCAACCTATCAAATCCTTGAAACCACCACAAAACTCTGGTGGATCTGTGTTGCTGCCAAGGCCAGAATATATTGGCCATTAGACAATAGGACATAGGAGCAGAATTAATCCATTCAGCCAATCAAGCCTGGTCCACCACACAACCATGGCTAGAGAGGTTTTTTCTGAAGAAGGGTCTAGGCCCGAAACATCAGCCTTCCTGCTCCACTGATGCTGCTTGGCCTGTTGTGTGCATCCAGCTCCACATCTTGTTATCATACAACCATGGCTCATCTGTTTCTCAACCCCATACTCCGGCCTTCTTCCTACAACTCTTTAATCCCCTTGCTAATCAAGATCCTATCGATCTCTGTTTTAGAGACCCTTACTGATGGCCTCCACAGCCTTCTGCAGCAATGAGTTCCACAGACTCACCACCCCCTAGTTGAAGAAATTCCTCATCTCAGTTCCGAAGGATCGTCCCTCCACTCTGAGGCTGTGCCCTCAGGTCCTAATCTCTCCTACTAGTGGAAACATCTTCTCCACATTCACTCCAACCAGGCCTCTCAGTATTCTGTAAGTTTCAACCATATCCCCCCTCATTCTTCCAAACTCCATCAAGTACAGATCCAGTGTCCTCAACTGCTCCTCAAGTGACAAGCCCTTCATCCTGGGATCACTCTTTTAAAGCCCCTCTGAATCCTCTCCAAGGCTAACACATCCTTCCTTAGATACAGGGTTGAAAACAGCTCACAATATTCCAAATGCAGTCTGACCAGAGCCTTGTACAGCCTTAGCAGTCTAAAATCTCTTCGTGCTTCAGATTTCTGAAGCCTTTCCTTGTTTATAAACGCCTCTGTTCTTCCTACCAAAGCACATAACCTCGCACTTTCCCTTTTGTATTCAATGTGCCAACTCTTTGCCCACACTCCCAGTCTGCCCAAGCCCTTCTGCAGCCCATAGAGAGAGCAGGAGCTGCCGATGCTGGAGAATCTGGGATAACATGGTGTGAAGCTGGATGAACACAGCAGGCCAAGCAGCAGCAGAGGAGCAGGAAAGCTGACATTTCGGGTTGAGACCCTTCTCCAGAAATGGGGGCGGGGGAAGGGGATTCTAAAATAAATAAGGAGAGAGTGGTATAATAAATAGGGAGAAAGTGATTGAGAGAGTCTTTACAAGAGTGATCCCAGGATGAAGGGCTTGTCACTTGAGGAGCGGTTGAGGACACTGGATCTGTACTTGATGGAATTTGGAAGGATGAGGGGGGATATGGTTGAAAATTACAGAATAGTGAGAGGCCTGGATGGAGTGAACATGGAGCAGGTGTTTCCACTAGTAGGAGAGATTAGGACCTGAGGCCATCAGTAAGGGTCTCTAAAACAGAGACCGTCCTCCTTGGAGCAGCCTATCCCCTCCCTAACTCCCCACCTACACTCACCTTCACTAGCTCCAACCCTGCCTCTTTGACCTGTCTATCTCCTCTCTACCTCTCTTCTCCGTCATCCATCTTTTATCTGCTCCCCCCCCCTCGCTCCCTATTTATTTCAAAATCCCCTTCCCCACCCACATTTCTGAAGAAGGGCCTAGGCCCGAAACGTCAGCCTTCCTGCTCCTCTGATGCTGCTTGGCCTGCTGTGTTCATCCAGCCTCACATTTTATTATCTAGCCTATACAACTTCAGCATAACTTCCACCTCTTTCTATTCCTGCCTTTCATCGGTAATTTTAATTTGTGCCAGCGCATTTGTTTTTAGGGATTTATGGACACAGAAATGCCTAAATTTCTCCAATCCCCCATGGTTTCCAGCTTCTCACCATTTAGAGAAGTTTTTGATCTATATTTATTAGATCCAGAGTGGATGACCTTAAACTTTGCCAAATTGAAATCCATCTGCCACATTTTTTCGCTCACTTGCTTTATCAACATTGCTTTGCAATTTTCTGCTCCCATCTGTATTATTTACAGTGCAACTTTAGCTCGGCATTGTCAGCACATCTAGACATGTATTTCAAATCATTGATAAATGTCATAAAAAGCTCTGGGCCCAGGCCAGAGCCAGGAAATTGTCACTCGTCATATCATGCTATCACAGTGACTGGTGTGGAACACAGGAATGATGTACAAATACTGTCACGGGCTGGGTTTATTTAAATTTTGGACTGCATTTGATCTATAAAATTTCAGGCATGAACAAAGAGGCTGGTAAGGGAATGGGTTGTGCTGTCAACTTCATTTAGTTCTTCTGATTCACTCGATATACCAGGAGCAGTGAGAGAATTCCCAAATAAATGAAAATATGTTAACGCCAGGTACTGTTAGTGACCGGGTACTCACATAGCCTATCTTTGTATCATCTGAAAACTAAGCTACACTCAGCTTAGGTACAGTCAGCCACTGGGATTGTATAGTGTTCTTCCACACCAAATACAGCACTCCTGTTAGATTTGTGGCAGCTCCTTGATTGTGCCCTGTCCTGGAGCACCCAGGGATCCTGCTCTGCGCAGAATGCTTATTCTGCAAGTAAGGCATTTACATTGATCAGACTTCTGAGCAGTTTGCGGCAATCATTAGCTGAAATTAAATCAACATTGTTCCCTTGTTTGTTAAACCCAAAGGTTTAATTTTGTTTTACTCTGCAAAAGGTGTCATAGGCCTTTCTGGATTGTCTTTGTGTTTGCTGATAGCCACCAGCATTTTCCTAACATTTCCATCCTGCGTGATCTTTAAGACCACACCTGCATCTGACAACAGCAGGTGAGCTCAAAGTGGATTTGTACTTCAGAGAACGTCACTGAATGAGTTTGAGGCAGGGTAGGGCTTCATTGGGGACTTAGAGCAAAATCTTCATTCTGACCTGAAACACTGGTGTTAATGAACACAGACTTTCCAGTTCAAAACATTTCTACCTTTGATAACGTTTCATCAAAGTGTGTCCATCTTTTTCTGGAATTCTATTAAGCGCTTATCCTCCGTGGTCTTTCATTTCTTGTTTTATTGTGAGTCGAATGGAATCAGCCTGAAGGAGCTTGCAGCTATGATTTCACTGGACCCTCAGCTCCCATTACCTGCTCAGATCTCATTATATCGCAGCCTTGCTGCTTTGCCGTATGAAACAATCATCCTCAAGATAGGAAGAATACCTTTCATCCAAGTTTTTAAAACTTGTCATAAGTTTTGGCACTGGACTATAGGCATTGGAGCACTGTGGCAGAATTCTTTTGTGTTCCTGAGGCAGAATAAA
This sequence comes from Stegostoma tigrinum, assembly GCF_030684315.1. Taxonomy (NCBI): domain Eukaryota; kingdom Metazoa; phylum Chordata; class Chondrichthyes; order Orectolobiformes; family Stegostomatidae; genus Stegostoma; species Stegostoma tigrinum. Next base: position 3,501,264 of record NC_081385.1, on the reverse strand, counting down.
TCAATTTCCATGCTGGCCATCACATCAATCTATGCAGCAAAGGGGCATTCATCTTTAAAGGTTACCCCTCCTCAGATCCTGCGATTACAAAGGGGTAGGTATGATATGAAATAAGTGTCCTGTTTATGTATTTGTCCTAAAACACTATCCTTCCCAACCGGTACCCATCCAAATGTTAGCTCCTCCAAATAGTTGCCTCTTTCAATGGGTAACCCAAATGGGTGCTCAAAGATTAATTCAATTCAACTCGGGCAAAAGCATAAAGTCACACACAATTCATCAACAGCACTCAGACATCAAGCCCAGAGCAGCCTTTGTGGCTCTTCCTCTCCAACCTTCCACTCTCGAACCTAGACCTTACTCATGTAGTCAGACTGAAAGCATCCATGTTTTAAAAAGAGGCATCTTAACCAGGCTTTCTTCGGTTAACTAAAGAGTAAATTTATTACCTTTTTTTATTGTTCGTTCATGGAATATGGATGTAACTTGCTAAGGCAGCATTCATTGTCCAACTTGATTGCCCAGAGGGCAGTTAAAAGTCAACCACATTGCTGTGGGTCAGGACCCACATGCAGGCCAGACCAGGTATGGATGGCAGTTTCCTTCCCTAACAGACATTACTGAACCAGATAATAAAATGTGAGGCTGGATGAACACAGCAGGCCAAGCAGCATCTCAGGAGCACAAAAGCTGACGTTTCGGGCCTAGACCCTTCATCAGAGAATCTGAACCAGATGTGTCTTTCCAACAATCGACAATGGATTCATGATCACCGTTAGACTCTTACTTCCAATTTTTAAAAAAAATTATTGAATTCAAATTCCACCATTGAACCCAGGTCCTCAGACATGAGGTAGGTCTAGGTTAGTATGACAGTGACAAAACTAGTAAGTCATTGCCTCCCCTTAGTTTCTCTAGGCAAGATATAACAATGCAACACACATGCATATTAGGGATAGGAAGTGAAGCCAATAAAAAGATAAAAAATGTGAGGCTGGATGAACACAGTATCTCAGGAGCACAAAGATGCTGCTGGGCCTGCTGTATTCATTCAGCCTCACATTTTATTATCTTGGATTCTCCAGCATCTGCAGTTCCCATTATCACTAAAAAGATTAAACACTTTTTTTAAAGATGGGTTGATTTCTAAGTTATTCGATAAGATTAGTTGGATTAATATTATGGCTGCTGTGGATATTACCAATAGCATTGACAATGGTAATTAATTAATGGAGGGGGAGGTAATGGCCTAGTGGTATTATCAAGAGACAATTAATCCAGAAACTCAGCTAATGTTCTGGGGACTAGGTGCAAATCCTGAATTAAATAAAATCAAGACAATAAGATGTGAGGCGGGATGAACACAGCATGTCCAGCAGCATCTCAGGAGTGTGCTCCTGAGATGCTGCTGGGCCTGCTGTGTTCATCCAGCCTCACATTTTATTGTCTTGGATTCTCCAACATCTGCAGTTCCCTTTATCACTTAAATAAAACCAATCCAGAATTAATAATTTGCTGATGACCATGAAGCCATTGTAAGGAAGTGCCCTTCAGGGAAGGAAATCTGCCAACCATGTCCTGGTCTACATGCGATTCCAGACTCACAGCAATGCAGTTGCCTGCTGTCCGAAATGGTCTAACAAGCAACTCAGTATAACAGATAGCTAGGGATGTGTAATAAATGCTGGCCAGCCAGCAATGCCCACATCCCAGGAGTGAATTAAAACAAAAGCATGATTTTAAGATTCTTGGCTTTGAAATTTGATTGAAATTCTTTTCCTCTGCTTTCTTTAGAGAGCGGCTAGCTGTCAGCACTCAGAGAGAGGAAGATATTTCTATTTCTTTACCTGCAAAGTGTTTAGTGGCTGCCCTCACACCTGTGACACACATATACTAATCCACATTGGGGAGGGTGGGGAGCGCAATGGCCTAGTGGTAATATTGCCAGGTTGTTAATCCAGGGGATGTTCAGAGGGCCTGGGTTTGAATCCTACGCCAGCATATGGTGGAATTTGAATTCAATGAATATTTGGTATTAAGGATCACCATGAATCCATTGCTGGTTGTTGAACAAACTCATCTGGTTCGCTTTAGGGAAGAAAACTGCCATCCTCACCTGATAAAAACTGTGGATGCTGTAAATCAGAAACAAAAACAGAAGTTTCTGGAAAAGCTCAGCAGGTCGGGCGGCATCTGTGAAGAAAAAATTCAGAGTTAGTGTTTCGGGTTCAGTGCCCCTTCCTCAGAATAGTAACTCCAGACCCACAGCAATGTGGCTGACACATAACTGCCCTCTAGTCAATTCAGGATGGACAGTGACTGCTGCTCTAGCTCTCATCCTGTGAATGAATTAAAAAAACACTAGAACATCAGACAACAAACATATGCGGGCCAAGGTTTCAGACAATCTTAAGCCCCCATTTTTACCTAGAAGGGGTAAACCACGTCTATAGGAGGTGGCACCCTGGTCAAAGATGGCTTGGATCATCAGGGTTTTCTCATCTGAAGTTTCCCTAACTCTGTTCAGGCGTGACATTCCAAAATTCTTTCCCTGCAGCCATTAAATTTACATCTGCAGTCAGCTTGGCCATTTTAGCCTTCTTTTAAAGAAAATCACAGGTTGGAATTATAAGTTTGGTACATCCGTACGGGATCTGGGGTGATGATCCATGGTATCCTGACTTATTTGAACTCCTAGCCACACCTTTGACATTATGCTTGTTGTCATCAGTCACCCAGCTCCATCTTACACACATACCAAAACAACTCCACTTACCCATGACTTCAGCCTCTTCATTAGCTCTGACTTCAGTGCTTTTCCTTCAAAGTTCTACCTCATTCTAAAAGTCGTTTGTGATTTTGCTCTGTCCTACAGAATATCTTACATACCACACTTCAATACTATCCTGTTCCACTGGTAGTGCCAGAGATTTCAGCCATTCTGACTTGTTCCATCTAGCCACCTCCTCAAGTTATGCCCGCTGGATTCTGTCTTCAACAACTTGACTATCACTCTGTGTTTGAATTCCTTGCCTCCAGAGAAAATGTTCAATTCTTTCCAACTATTAGTGACATTGTATATGTGCAACTCGCTGCTGAGTCCTTCATATGTTTCTCGATGCTTGTCAGTTCCTCTACCGGCAGCAAGTGAGGTCGCCCTGAAAGGGGTGGCTTAGCCTCAGGTGGTGGGTTTGTAATGTCAACAGTGTGCGTTCAATTCCCTCACTGACTGAGGTTATCATGAAGAAGTCTCTTTTTCAAACTCACCCCTCAGGATAAACCACCACCAGGTAATCTCTATCCCATTAGAGAGCAGGACTCTGGTGACTTTTACCAAGTGAGCACTGAATTGATGCTAACTTCCTACAGCAGCACCGTCTGACCTACAGGCTAAACTGTGGCTGCAGATGTTGATAGGGCTGCTTGGCACTGACCTTGAAGCAACAAATCCTTGCTTCCAAGGTCTGGTTTGATAAAGAACCAGAGGAAGAAAATTAAATGTCAGAAATTCAATGAAAAAAAATTTCTAAAAGGAAAAAAAAATTGCAACTGGTTTTAATCTAGCTGGAGAAGATAACAGCTTTGAAGATGGAAGGCTGATCTGTTTCCCCACTCTGCACACCATACATCAAAAAATTAAAACAAATGTGTTTCACAACTTTTAAATGCTGCAGAAGTTCAGCAAAGTTTTGAAGTAAGGCGGGTGTAAGTTGTAAGATTCAGAGAATCAAAGAATGATATGTTGCCGATGGAAGCCACTTGGCCCGTGCTGGATATTTAAAAGCAATGCAATTAATCTGATTTCCCATGTCTTTCCTCCATAGCTCTGTGCAAATTTGTCCTCCCAGCATTTATCCAATTCTCCTTTGCAAAGTCACTCATGAATCTGCTGTGATAGTAGGAACCGCCGATGCTGGAGAATCTGAGATAACACAGTGTGAAGCTGGATGAACACAGCAGGCCAAGCAGCATCAGAGGAGCAGGAAGGCTGATGTTTCAGAAGGTTCTAGGCCCTAAACGTCAGTTTTCCTGCTCCTCTGATGCTGCTTGGCCTGCTGTGTTCATCCAGCTCCACACCTTGTTATCTGTGAATCTGCAGCCACTACCTTTAACACACTCCAGGTACTTGAAAGTGTTTATCCGCATCTCCCCTTAGATTTCTTTTTTTTTGCCAATTATCTTAAATCTGCATCTCCTGGTTGTACAGAATTATTCAGAATATAGAACACAGGAGACGAGTGTTCAGCCTGGCGTCTGCACTGGAGTTCAGTCCACGCAGGTTATTTCTGATTCCAACCATTTGTTTCTTCCAGGCTGAGGGAAGGAGAATTTTTGAAATAGCTTTCTATTCTCTTTGCATTCATACACTCATTTAATTTCCTTTTGAAAACACTAATATAATTTGCCTCAAAAATTGCATCGAACACAGAACATAGAACAATGCAGCGCAGAACAGGCCCTTCGGCCCTCGATGTTGCGCCGAACTGTGAACTAATCTAAGCCTATCCTCCTATACTATCCCATCATTATCCATATGCTTATCCAAGGACTTTTTTAAGTGCCCCTAATGTGGCTGAGTTAACTACATTGGCAGGCAGGGCGTTCCACGCCCTTACCACTCTCTGAGTAAAGAGCCTGCCTCTGATTTCTGTCATAAGTCTATCACCCCCTAATTTGTAGCTATGCCCCCTCATTCAAGCTGAAGTCATCATCCTCAGAAAAAGACTCTCACTGTCCATCCTATCTAATCCTCTGATCATCTTGTATGTCTCTATTAAATTCCCTCTTAGCCTTCTTCTCTCCAATGAGAACAGGCCCAAGTCCCTCAGTCTTTCTTCATAAGACCAGGCAACATCCTGGTAAAGAGGTTAAAATTGTGATCAGAGATAATGGGAACTGCAGATGCTGGAGAATCCAAGATATGGGCACCCGCATGGGCCCCAGCTATGCCTGCCTCTTTGTAGGTTACGTGGAACAGTCCCTCTTCCGCACCTACACAGGCCCCAAACCCCACCTCTTCCTTCGTTACATTGATGACTGTATCGGCGCCGCCTCTTGCTCCCCAGAGGAGCTCGAACAGTTCATTCACTTCACCAACACCTTCCACCCCAACCTCAAGTTCAACTGGGCCAGCTCCAACACACCCCTCACCTTCCTGGACCTCTCAGTCTCCATCTCAGGTAACCAGCTAGAAACTGATGTCCATTTCAAGCCTCCGCCGCATCTGCTCCCACGATGAGGCATTCCACTCCCGCACATCCCAGATGTCCAAGTTGTTCAAGGGCCACAAGTTTCCCCCTGCAGTGGTCGAGAATGCCTTTGACCGCGTCGCCCGCATTTCCCGCAACACATCCCTCACACCCCGCCCCCGCCACAACCACCCCAAGAGGATCCCCCTCGTTCTCACACACCACCCCACCAACCTCCAGATACAACGCATTGTCCTCCGACACTTCCGCCATCTACCATCCGACAACACCATCCAAAATATTTTTCCATCCCCATCCTTGTCTACCTTCCGGAGAGATCACTCTCTCCATGACTCCCTTGTCCTCTCCACACTGCCCTCCAACCCCACCACACCCAGCACGTTTCCCTGCAACCACAGGAAGTGCTACACTTGCCCCCACACCTCCTCCTTCACCCCTACCCCAGGCCCCAAGATGACTTTCCATATTAAGCTGAGGTTCACCTGCACATCTGCCAATGTGGTATACTGCATCCATTGTACCCGGAGTGGCTTCCTCTACATTGGGGAAAACAAGCGCAGGCTTGGGGACCGCTTTGCAGAACACCTCCGCTCAGTTCGCAATAAACAACTGCACCTCCCAGTTGGGAACCATTTTAACTCCCCCTCCCATTCCTTAGATGACATGTCCATCATGGGCCTCCTGCAGTGCCACAATGATGCCACCTGAAGGTTGCAGGAACAGCAACTCATATTCCACTTGGGAACCCTGCAGCCCAATGATATCAAAATGGACTTCACAAGCTTCAAAATCTCCCCTTCCCCCACTGCATCCCAAAACCAGCCCAGTTCTTCCCCTCCCCCCACTGCATCCCAAAACCAGCCCAGCTCATCCCCTCCCCCCGCTGCATCCCAAAACCAGCCCAGCCTATCTCTGCTTCCCTAACCTGTTCTTCCTCTCACCTATCCCTTCCTCCCACCTCAAGCCGCACCTCCATTTCCTACCCACTAACCTCATCCCACCTCCTTGACCTGTCCGTCTTCCCTGGACTGACCTATCCCCTCCCTACCTCCCCACCTATACTCTCCTCTCCACCTATCTTCTTTTCTCTCCATCTTCGGTCCGCCTCCCCCTCTCTCCCTATTTATTCCAGAACCCTCACCCCAACCCCCTCTCTGATGAAGGGTTTAGGCCCGAAACGTCAGCTTTTGTGCTCCTGAGATGCTGCTTGGCCTGCTGTGTTCATCCAGCTTCACACTTTATTATCTTGGATTTTCCAGCATCTGCAGTTCCCATTATCACTGGGTTGAAATATGTCTACTTTAATGCCAGGAGTATCCGGAATAAGGTAGGTGAGCCTGCAGCTTGGATAGTTACCTGGGACTTCGATGTTGTGGCCATTTTGGAGACATGGATCGAGCAGGGTCAGGAATGGATGTTGCAGGTTCCAGGGTTTAGATCTTTCATTAAGACCAGGGAAGGTGGTAAAAGAGGGGGAGGTGTGGCTTTGTTAGTCAAGGACAGTATAACGGTGGCTGAAAGAACTTTTGATGAGGACTCGTCTACTAAGGTGGTATGGGCTGAGGTCAGAAACAAGAGAGGAGAGGCAACACTGCATGTCTCCAATAAACTAGTTTTTGTCATTGGATTTAGAACAGCTATCTTGTATTTATGGTTCTAGTTTTGGATTCTTCCACAAATGGAAATATTTTTCCCTGTTCATAACTTATTTCATCTACTTAGAATATTTAGTCGAAACTGGGGCCTCTCTTTTCTAAAGGTAAATTCAGTCTTTCCCAATAACTAAAGCTTCAGTTCTCATAAATCATTTTTTGTATGTTCTCCAGTGCCTCTGTGCCCTTTCTGGTGAACACAATCCTGATGAAGGTCTTACTCAACTTGAACCCTTTGCTACTTTTTGATATCTACACCCTACAATGTGCTTGTTAATATTTTTAAATGGACTGCTGCTGCTGATTTGTTCACCCTCTTCTACCTCAATCAGCTTCTTATTTTCTAAGATGTTGTCGATATTTCTGTTTTACCTTGTGTGTATTTATCTAAGCTATTGTTCATATGTCACCTAACTGACCAGCCGGCTAGTTTTATAAAGCTCTCTGATGTTACATTGCATACTTCTTTAATCTTAGCTGCACTTCTAACTTGGTACTATCTGAGATTTTGATATTGACTTGTTTATTTCTAAGTTCAGATCTTTAACATCAATTATGAATAACCGGAGACTGTGGAACCATCACTCCTTACCTTCCTTCAAACTGAATAGCTTCTTTTTACTTGACACTCCACTTTCTAATTTGAGCTAATTTGCTGTCCATTCAGTTATCTGTTCCTTAACTTCACATGCATGGGTTTTTTCATAATCCTACTGTGCGTTCCTTACCAACAACCTTTTGAAGATGTCTACTACCAGCGGAAACAATTTCCCCTTATTTACTCTATCAAAGCCCTTCATGATTCTGAACATTTCTTATAAATTGAGCAATTGAAACACCGGCAGTGTTGAAAGATGTGTTGCAGACCTGAGCAGCTGTTGTTAAGTATGGGACTCGCAAATATGGTGAGAGATGAGAAAATGAAAGTTACGTTTTTGGAACATAATGGGTATTTAAGACAGAGAGTCATCTAACGCTATGTAACCTGATAGAGCTTTGAGGCAGTGTTCCTCACAAATGATGAGAGCCACCAAAATGAGCAGTTGATCACTACAGATTTGTGGGCAGTGTATCACTGTGGTGAAAAACGTTAAAAGCGAGCTGGAATTTGATGAAATTGCTGGATCTTCATTTAGAAATAGGATTAGATATGGAGTTCAAGGCTGACACTTGAAGTAAGCCTTTCTTGTGAAAAAAAGGTTTAGTTTTGCAGTGCATAAGTGTATCCAAAAATTACATTTGATCCTCATGAAATTGGGATACAGGACTTGGTCCTGTGTTAAAGCTAGAGATCAGCAAGCTCAGTAAAATGGAAAAGGGTTAGTCCAGGTTTGTTGTCAGAAATTATATCACTGATGTCAACAACATAGGTCCAAATGGTCCCTGCCAGTGATGGTATTCCACGTGATCCTCTTCCCAGTGCCCTTCATCTTACCTCAATAACCTTTTCTATTTCTTTTCTCCTGGTCTAATTATTATTGCATCTGCATCAATGAATTTGTGCTGGTCACCTCAATATCAAATCTTTCTGTTGTGAAGATGTTTCTCCTAAATCCCTGTCAGTTTTTGGAGTGACTGTCTTATATCTATGCCCTCTGGTTTTAGGCTACTCCACTACCTGAAACATCCTTCCAAAGTGGCCCATCTCAGATCATTTTCACAATTTCAAAGACCATGAGCAAGTCACTTCTCAGACTGCCCTATTTCTCAGAAAGGGATTCCCCAGGCTATTTAACATCCACTGATGGTTACAAACTCAGGATTCACTTCATTCTATTTATTCAAAACAAAACAAGTTTATGACAAAAGATTGCCCACCTGGAATTACCAACTGGACAAAAAGGTATGTTTCAGCTAATTAGGAAGCAATGTGAATACAATGAGGTGCTATCACTACATACCAAGCCTCTGGCCTGTGTGCTGTCTGCCCTGTAGAACTAAGTTTTGTTTGTCCTGCCCCAGAAGTGTACACTCCACCAACATTCAAGCTCTCTTCATGCACTCCATCTCCCATTACTCTCAAGGCTCAATGCACAATAAGTATCCTTCCTTTAGGGAGTTAGTTCGCTCAGCGAGATAGGATGAGTTTAGAATGGCATCATGATTAGTGCAGAAATGATGGGCTGAAGGGCCTGTTCCTGTGCTGTACTGTTCTACGTTCAATGCTCAGTTGGATGGTCCAGAGTGATGCCAATGGTGGTTGTTTAATTCCACATCGGCAGAGGTCACAATGAAGGTCACAAGCCCTCACCCTCACTGAGGTGTGTTGGCCCTCAGGTTAAACTGACCACCAGTCGTCTTTCTATCTCTCAGGAGAGAGCAGCGTTATGGTCCTCTGGGGCCATGGTGACTACCATAATCCTTTCTTTGTCGAGCTGAGTGCAGTTATACTCACAGTTTGTAAATCACTTTGCATGTAGTACCCACATTTAGAACACACTGTACAATCCTGGCCTGCACAGCAGAAATTATTACAACAGTCAAGTGGATAAAGAAAAGTGTAGGCAGAATGATCACGGAACAATTATGTAGCCTGGTCTCTCTGGTAAAGAGAAAGATATGAGATGATGAGATTGATCTTTCTAAAATTCTAAAGGGACAATGTAACATAAATGACAACAAACCCTTTCATTTTGTCCAGGAGGACAGGACCTACACTTAAAGAGGATCATTTCAAAACCAATCTGTGGAAGTATGATTATTGATGAATTGTCAATCTATATTATAAGGTTCCTTTGGGAGGCAGTGAAAATACTAGTATTGATTCATTCACATGCAAATTGGATAGATTTATTTCAGAAAATGACACTTTGAGATTTAGCATTTGAATTATTTGAAACATGACATATGGTGAGTCATGCTTTGGGGAGCAGAAAACTTCAAACATATGATTCCCAACACTGTTCACCGCAGGGGATTTTCCTCTGTTGAAGAGTCATTGATAGAGATTGATGCTTTTGATTCATGTGAAGAAAAGGATGTTATATGGTGAATTTGACGAAACACAAAGCACAAGAAACAGGAGCAGGAGATTACCATTCAGTCCATGAGCTCGTTTCATCATTCAATGAAGGGGGGGCCTGGGATCTCATCAAAACCTATGCAACACGAACCTTACTTGGCAGTCTGAACACATAAAAGCTGTTCTCGATGACCAGGAGTCCAGAACCAGGGATCATAGTCTAAAGATAAGGGGAAGGCCATTTCGGACTGAGATAAGGAAGAATTTCTTCACCCAGCGCCTGTGAGCCTGTGGAATTCTCTGTCTCAGGAAATGTTTGAGGCAAAAACATCTTGCCTCAAGAAAGATGCACATTAGCTTTTAGAACTAAAGGGGTCAAAGGAAATGGGGAGAAAGAGAGAACAAGGGACTGATTTGGATGGTCAGACATGATTCTATTGAATGGTGCAGCAGGCCCGAAGGGCTGAATGGCCTACTCCTGCTCCAGGTTTCTATGTTTTGCTGCTGCTGAATGAATGTGCATGTTCTCAACTGTTTGATGTTTCTCGCGTATGTGATGCTCTAACATTGAACAAAGGAAAGGTATGAGTCTACACTGAGTAGCCCTACATCAGACAGGTTTTAAGATGGAATTAAAATTAGGACAGGTAAATTGTGTAGCTTGAATCTTCAATAGCAATACATTTACAAACATTCACTTGTATTTGCAACGAAATGCCAGCTGTGTACCCTGAGAAATGGAAGCAACGTTCCCTCACATTATGAGAACAAAGATAAGCAACTCCTGTCTGGCGTGCTTGACTGAGTATGCATTAAAGGTAAGTCACATTTATTACCCATCCGTAATTGCCCAAAGGGCAGTTTAGAGCCAACCACATTGTTGTGGGTCAGGAATCACAAATACAGCAGATTTTCTTCCTTATTGGGCATTAGTGAATCAGATGGGCTTTAACAATAATGGTTCTATGGTTGTTACGCTTTTCATTCTAGATTTTTATTGAGTTCTAGTATCTTCATCCACAACGATGAGATTAAAACCAGCATGTTATCCTAGAATTCTAGTCCAGAAACATTACCACCGTGCCACTCCCCAAATTGGGGCTGTTGTGCCCAAATCCAGGCATGGGATTTGAAACCAGGATCCTGAAAGCACTAGCAGAATCACAGATGGCACAGCTTCTTAGTTAAATCTCACCCATGTGAGAGGCAAACAGCCTTATCAGGCATCTCAAGGATGTAAGAAGTTAGGTTTAGTTGATTGGAAGGATGAGGGGATGAGAGGTGTGAGCAGCTAAATGGGGCCACTGCAGGCATTAGTCAGAGCGGTAAGAGAGTCAGTGATGGAAGATGGGTGCAATGGCAGAGATACAGTAACTGTTGGGTGTCACAGAGAAAATGGACGCTAGGGGAGGTGCACTGGCCTCCCTTACCAGTCCACAGGAAAGAGGATAGTCTTAATCTCCACCAACAACAGAATCTTGATCTCCCTTTCTCCAGAGTGTCATGTTAGCTGCCCTCTCTGGAACATCTCACAGACAAAAATGTCAGTGCAGCAACTGAAGGGCAGTTCCCGGCTTGAAGTGGTGTGCAGCTGGGTTTCGTTATGATGCTTGCAGCATCAACAGAGCATGGTACTAGCAGCAAACCCAGAGCTCTCATCATTGATGAGGTGAGCAGTTGGTAAGATTGTGCATGAAACTTGGCCATGGTCCAAGGAAGCAAGCCTTTTTGTGAAACTCACTGAAACAAAACTGGTGGCCAAAGACTGGGAAAATTAGGCCCCATCTCTCCTGACAAACTGGAGCCTCCAATCCCTGGAACGTCCCAGACATACTGGAGTTGGCCACATTTCACCAGTGTTCTAAATAAGGCCTGCCCAACATTCTGAAACATATCTGCAAATAATCTTTCAATCCTGCAATCTACACCAGCATTTATAAAAGCCCAATTGGTAGTGATATTTTATGGCACTTTTAAAAATCTGCAAATACCATTTTAGCCATGCTCCACATTCCTATATGTCATTTATTTTCATTTATAATCTTATCTGTTCCTCAGCATCATAGCTTCAGTCATTTTTGTTTTTAATCACATCTGCTCCTACTTGTCTCTTCCAATGGACTGTCCCAGAAAGAGGAGACACTTATATTTACCTACCCCCTTTCACATCATATGACCTCCCAAAGTGGTTTTCAGCTAATTAAGTGTTTGGATCTCTCAGTCACACATGAAATGCAGGGAAAATATGCAGTCAATTTACAAAAAGGAAGGCCTTACAAACTCCAGTGTAGTGATTGTAACAAAGTCAGTCACATTAGATCTCATAGAATATGAGTTCCCTGATTGGGGCTGTTAATAGGGTCCAGCCAGGGATCCCCGGCTGACAGATATAAACAGGGGTGCCTATTCACTCTGATAGCTGGCTCTGAGGAAGCAGAACCCAGTGTCGTGTACTATGTGTGCATAAATAAAGTGTAACTTGGTGACAGGATACTGGTCTCTATGGAGTTATTTCAGCCAGCTCAATAATGAACTTATTTTACAGATGTGAGCTAAGGGATAAATGCCTGCAGACAATCCTCCTGAATGCAATAGCTGTGTTGAAGTTGAATAGAAGGTTTAACGGGAAGTTAATACAGCAAATAAGAATGTTTCCAGCATTTTAAAACTCAGATTTAGTTATTAGCAGTTGATCTGGTTCAATCCTTTAATGGAAACTGAAAGATCAATTTGAAAGATGTACCTTCAATCAAATACAATTACTTCCGACAATCTTGTGCCTGGTTTTATTCAAATTCCACTTTCAGACACAGCCTGGAAACATCAAACATCACACCAAGTTAATAAGGAGTCAAACAGGATGAACACATTTCACAAAGAACAAGCATGGAAAGCAAAAGAAATTCCTTCCTCTTGTTATTGCTTTAGCAGCTGTTGCATTTTCTTGCAGTGCCTGGGGTAGATGTCAATGATCTTCTGAACACCATGCACAAAATGTGTTATTTATTTATCAGAAAACCTAGATGAAGGCCAGGGGCCTTGACAAAGATGAAAATTAGCAGATATCAGAAAGTAGTGGCTGCCTCCTCGTTATCTAAAAGCCACCACCTGCCCTATAAATCTTTTCAATCCCTGGTCCCTGGTTCTGGCCTCCTGCATCTTCCAATCTTCATTACTCAGCCATTCCAGTTTGAGCTTTCAGCTGACTCATCCCCAGCCTCTGGAGTTTTCTCCATAAATCCCTCTGCCTTTCTCTCTCTTTCTCATATATTTATGCCACCCTTTAACGCATACCTGTTTGACCAGGATTCGGTCACCCCGCCTAATAATCCATGATATTGTTCAGTGTTCAATATTGTTTGGTAATGCTCCCAGGAAGATTTGCTAGTTGTCATGACGATGGATCAGAACCCCAAAGTACTATGGACAAGTTTTAATTCTTCTGACCAAAATATGGTTCTTAAAGAGGACAACTGCAGATGAACAATAATTTCAGGTGTGAATTTGGTGCTGTCTGGCAAAGCTCTGAACATGTCACACCTTTAAGTTGTCAGAGAAAGCTCAGACAAAGAGAGATCCAACAGGAAGGGATCAGGAAAATTCTCCCCCCCCCTGCACAGAGCCTCTTCTTGTTTGCACTTTGTTGCACTTTCTAGGATTATACAAGGAAAGGATTTAAAACCACAGCCACCCAGGTCAGTGTGTGTGAGTGGAAGATGGTGTGCTAGCCTGGGTTCAAGCTGCAAACGTCAAAGAGACCACTGCTATTCACCCCTGCATTACAAGAGAAAGGGTTCTTGCACTTTGAGTGCTAGAATCTAACAAACCAATAAGTCAATCAGAATCAGAAGGAAACAGAACAAGATGGACCATCTTGCTCTGAGCTCTTTCAGCAACTATGATCAACAAGGGAAAGAACATTAGGGTTGCAACTGACTGCAAAACCAAAAAAAAACAATCTGAGTTCAGCGTCAAACTATCGATATTTCATTGTAATTTCTAAATTAATCCAGTATCTCTGACTGGGCTAGCATTTCATGCCTATCAATGGTTGTTGGATAGTGAGCTGCCTTCTTGATCAGCTGTAGTCTGTTTGGTGCAGGTTCATCCACAATGCTGTTAGGGAAGGTGTTCCAGGACTTTGGCCCAATGGCACTGAAGGCATGATGACATTTTTCCAAGTTAGGTTAGTGTGTGACTTGGAGATGTTCTCATATACCATACATCTTGGATAGTAGTGGTTCTGTGTTTGCAAGATGCCTTTAAGGAGCTTTGATAAATTTGTAACAAGTGTGTCTTTTTGCTTTTTTATCTTTGCATTTTTCAGCAGATTTGCTCATCGGATGCAGGCACCGCTGGCGGGGCCAACGTTTATTACCTGCCCCTAGTTAGCATTCAGAAGGTGGTGGGGAGCCGCCATCTTGAACTGTTACAGTCCATGTGCTGTCGGTTGACCCACGATGCCCTTAGGGAGGGAATTCTAGGATTTTTCCCCAGCGGCACTGAAGAAATGTGGATTCATTTCCAAGACAGGGTGATGAGTGTCTTGGACGTGAACCTGCAGGTGGTGTTATTCCCATGTGTCTGCTGCCCTTGTTTCGTCTAACTGGAAGTAGTCGTAGGTTTGAAAGCTGCAGTCGGAGGATCTTTGGTGAATATCTGCAGTGCATCTTGTAGAGAGTACACACTGCTGCTACTGAGCGTCGGTGGTGAGAGAGTGAATGTGGTACCAATCATGTGGTGCCAAGCTTCTTGAGTGTTGATGGAGCTTCACCCATCGATACATGGATGCATGTGGGCAGTAATTCATCACAGTCCTGACTTCTACCTTGCAGATGGTGGGCAGACTTCTGGGGAGTCAGGAGGTGCGGTTTTTTTTTGCCTTCATTCATTCACAGGATGAGGGTACTAATGTGGGTCTGGAATCACATGCAGGCCATACCAGGTAAGGAGGGCAGTTTCCTTGCCTAAAGGGCATTAGCGAACCAGATGGGTTTTCCAAGAATCGACAATATAGCGTTAGGTTCCCAATTCCAGATTTTTATTGAATTCAATTTCCACCATCTGCCGTAGCAGTATTTGAACCCAGGGCCCCAGAATGTTGTCGGGTGTTAACAGTCTAGTGATAACGCCACTAGGCTATTGCCTCCCCTCGTACTCGCCACATTATTGCCAGCCTCTGACCTGCTCTTGTAGCCGTTGCATTTATGTGCTGAATCCAGTTCAGTTTCTCATCAATGGTAAACTCCAGAATAATGAAAGTGGGGGATTCAGTGATGGAAACACCATCAAAAGTCAAGGGGCAGTATTTAGATTGTTTCTTACTGGAGATGGTTGTTGTCTGGCATTGTGTAGCATGATTGATACTTTTCACCTGTCAGCCCAGGTCTTCATATCATCCAGGTCTTGTAGTACTTGAACACGGACTGCTTCAGTATCTGAAGAGTTGTGAATGAGGACTGGAATGAGAAAAGAAATGTTTCAAAACCAGTGATTGTAAGGACTGCTGTATGGTTTCAAACCAAATAACTTGAATCCTGATCCACTTTGCTGTGGGTTACAATAGTAGCTGCAGGCAATGTCGAACCAAAGGATGGTTTACATTAGCAATAAGTAGCAGATTGGTTTTATTGACCATATGACCAGTTACCAGTGACAAGGCCCTTCTGCCTGTCCCCAGTTACATAATTGGTTCTCAGGGAGCCAACCACCTTGTGGCTGTGAACAAGGCACAGAAAAGCCTTCAGACAACCACCACCTCTTTCCTCTCCAGGCAGCAATTTTAAGGTTGTAGACTTGGTCAAGCCTGTGTGGAAGTCTATAACCTCATCCACAACCCGAGCTCCAAATCTTCTCCAAAACTTTAAACAGCAATTTTAAGCCTGAGGAAAGCCAACTTATTATTCTTTCAGCAGTTGCTTTAAGTTGTGACTTTTAATTGCCAAATCAGAGAACGTTTAGGAGTGAACAAGCCACCCGACGGAGAAGGATGACTGAAATGCAGCTTCTGGGTCAGCATAAGTATCAGCATGGTAAGCCTTGTGAAGAAGAACCACTGAACTGCTTTCCCTGATTTCTCCTCTGTCCAGAACCTGTGCCCTTTTCCTGTGGGTGTAGGGGGATCTTTATGAAGAGTTTTAATTAGTAGAGTTATTGGCCAATGATTTGTTCCTGTTTACCACTAGATAGAGTCTACTTACCCTCAATATATAGTAATCCTTGTTAAAAACAGAAATCTGCTCTGTGCTTTTTATCAACATGAGTCTGAATATCAGGTAAAGTGGGGAATTTTGTGTTTAAAAATCTTTAACGATTGTGATTATTGTGGGAATGGCAAGGCTTGATTTCAAAGAACAAAGAACAAAGAAAATTACAGCACAGGAACAGGCCCTTCGGCCCTCCAAGCCTGCGCTGATCAAGATCCTCTGTCTAACCTGTCATCTATTTTCTAACGGTCTGTGTCCATTTGCTCCCTGCCCATCCATGTACCTGTCCAAATATATCTTAAAAGACACTAACGTGTCTGCGTCTACCACCTCCGCTGGCAACGTGTTCCAGGCACCCACCACCCTCTGCGTAAAGAACTTTCCACGCATATCTCCCTTAAACTTTCCTCCTCTCACTTTGAACTCATGACCCCTAGTAATTGAGTCCCCCACTCTGGGAAAAAGCTTCTTGCTATCCACCCTGTCTATACCCCATTTCCAGTGAGCTACCCCACTGAGGTGTGATAAATTTCCTGCAGTGCATCTTGTGGGTGGTACTCAGAGCTGTTGTTGTGTGTTAGTGGTGGAGTAATGGATGTTTATGGGTGTGGTGCCAATTAACTGGGCTGTGACAATCTGGATGCGGTTGTGATGGTACAGTGATATTATTGATCTAGTAGATCCAGAGAACCAAGATTGACTGGCGAGCCACATTGGAACCCGACGATAGCAAATGTTGGATTTTGAATTTCAAAAACAATGTGGAATGAAAAGTCTCCTGATGGCTGTGAATCCATTGCTGTTATGAAAGAAAATTCTGGTTCACTCATGCTTCACTTTTCTGCCATCCTTAACTGGCCTGGGCTTCATCATCTTCAGTCTGGGTGGAGAC
This sequence comes from Stegostoma tigrinum, assembly GCF_030684315.1. Lineage (NCBI taxonomy): Eukaryota > Metazoa > Chordata > Chondrichthyes > Orectolobiformes > Stegostomatidae > Stegostoma > Stegostoma tigrinum. The sequence goes on along the minus strand of NC_081385.1, from coordinate 3,484,342 downwards.
AAGAAGAGACATATCAGACTCAACACATTAATTTTGTTTCTCTCTTCACAGAAGCTGCCACACCTGCTGGAGTTCTCCAGCATTCTCTGTGTTCATTTCAAATGACCAGCATCTGCAGTATTTTGCTTATGTAAAAACACTGAAGCCTTGCTCAAAGCCTTGAGTCAGACCACATCCGGAATCCTGTGAACAGGTTTTATCTCTTTATCTGTGGAAAGATATTCTGGCATTGGACACAGTCGAGGGATGGTTCACTTGGTTGATCCCAGACTTGAAAAGAATTCTTTCTGAAGGGGAAAGGATGGTACTGTACTCTTTGGAGTTTAGAAGAGTGAGATGTCACCTTATTGAATCATATAAGATTTTTAGGGGGCTTAACAGGGGAGATGCAGAGACGTTATTTACCCTTGCGGGAGAATTTAGAACCAGGTGGCATAATACTAGAGGAAAGGGCCACCCAGTTAAAATAGAGATGAGGAGAAATTTCTTCTCTGGGATAGGAGTGAATCTGTGGAATTCTTTACCACAGACGGCTGTCGAGGCTGGGCCACTGATAATCAGAGCTGAGATTGACAGATATTTTATCAGTTAGGGGAATGAAAGGGTTTAAAGAAAAGGCAGGAAGGTGGAGTTGAGGATTACCAGATTAGCCATGATCTTACTGAATGGTGGAGCAGACTCAATGGGCTGAATAGCTGACATCTCCTACATTTCATGGACACACGTTGGTGACAATGAAACAGAGCTTTTCACCAACTGTCCCACCCGGATTTTCCGATGATCAGTTGTTTCTGGATTGTCCATAAGTATTGCACATGGGGACTGTGTGCAGTCCCCATTGTAGCAGAGTCTGAAGGGAATTGTTGGGAAATTGAGAATTTCTCTGGGCAATTTCCAAATTCCCAGAACCCGCTGAAACTATCTGTTGAGATTGGAGAAGCCAGAAGGTTTCATTGAGGTTAAGTAAATACTTACTCAGGAAAGGTTGGACTTTTAAATACTGCTCTAGCTCTTGAGTAACCATTGGACTGACCCCCAACATGCCTCAAAAACATTCCACCAACACGTTTCCTAGACCCCTTACACTCAGGCTTCTCCTAGACCTCTTATACCCCCACCCTGACCTTACGCACACCCTGTCTCACCTGGACCTTAGAAACCACCCAAAACATACGCCCTAACCCCCAGAACACAACAGCCTGACATAGTAACCTGGCACCTGGTCCCCTGTACCCTTCCAACCTGACACCTGCCTACGCACTGATCCAGACATAACATCTATCGTGAATGTTTGAGACCCAGTGACCACACCCTCCCCCGATTCAGTACCCCTCACTCACTCTGGACATGAACCCCTAAACTGACTCCAGACCTGACCCTCACTCCCTATCCCAATCCACCGCCACCCATGCTAATCCAGGGACTTTTCCTCATCCCTGTCGCACTTGATATAGAACATAGAACATAGAACATAGAACAGTACAGCACAGAACAGGCCCTTCAGCCCACAATGTTGTGCCGACCATTGATCCTCATGTATGCACCCTCAAATTTCTGTGACCATATACATGTCCAGCAGTCTCTTAAATGACCCCAATGACCTTGCTTCCACAACTGCTGCTGGCAACACATTCCATGCTCTCACAACTCTCTGCGTAAAGAACCTGCCTCTGACATCCCCTCTATACTTTCCACCAACCAGCTTAAAACTATGACCCCTCGTGCTAGCCACTTCTGCCCTGGGAAATAGTCTCTGGCTATCAACTCTATCTATGCCTCTCATTATCTTGTATACCTCAATTAGGCCCCCTCTCCTCCTCCTTTTCTCCAATGAAAAGAGACCGAGCTCAGTCAACCTCTCTTCATAAGATAAGCCCTCCAGTCCAGGCAGCATCCTGGTAAACCTCCTCTGAACCCTCTCCAAAGCATCCACATCTTTCCTATATATCTCCCACTCACTACCACCTACCCTATGAACACACCTAGACTTACCTGACCCCCAGCCTAACTATCACCAAAACCACCTGGTAGCCAAATTGGTGGCACTCTAACCATCTTGTTCTCTACCCAATGGGCACATTACCACATCACTCAACATCTTACCCATCTGGCACGCCACAGACTTGGCACTCTTCCCCATAGCCAGCTGGTACCCAATCCTCCCAGCACCCTAAACTCACATTTACTTTACATTCTTAGCTGTTAACATTGGCTGTAAAGTAGTTGTCTGGGGTTCAGGACCTTACCAATTGGAGTCATAGAGCTGTACAACATGGAAACAGACCCTTCAGTCCAACTCGCCCATGCTGACCAGATATCCTGAAAAAAATCTAGTCCCATTTGCCAGCATTTGGCCCATATCACTCAATGCCCTTCCTATTCATGTACCCATCCAGATGCCTTTTAAAAGTTGCTCTTCTACTATTCTCCACCACCTCCTCTGGCAGCTCATTCCATGCACACACCACCCTCTGTGTAAACAAGTTACTCCTTAGGGACCTTTTAAATCTTTCCCCCTCACCTTAACTCTTTGCCCTTGAGTTCTGGACTCCCCCACGCCAGGGAAAAGGCTTTGCATATTTACCCTATCCAAACCCCTCATGATTTTATAAACCTCTATAAGATCACCCGTCAGCCTCCGATATTCCAGGGAAAATGGCCCCAGCCTATTCAGCCTCTCCCTATAGTTCAAACCCTACAACCCTAGCAACAGCCTTGTAAATTTTTTCTGAACCCTTTCTAGTTTCACAACTTCCTTCCTACAGCAGGGAGACCAGAATTGCACGCAGTATTCCAAAGTGGCCTGACCAATGTCCTGTACAGCTGCAACATGACCTCCCAACCCCCATACTCAATGCACTGACCAGTAAAAGCAAGCATGTCAAACACCTTCTTCACTATCCTATCTACCTGAAAATACATGTTCAAGGCCAAGGCTACTTTGTTAAGCAACACTGCCCAGGATCTTACCATTATGTGTATACTTCCAGCCCTGATTTGCCTTTCCAAAATGCAGCCTCTCACATTTACCTAAATTAAACTCCATTTGCCACTCCTCAGCCCATTGGCCCAACAGATGAAGATTCTATTGTTCTCTGAGGTAACCTACTTTAGCTGTCTGTGGAGAAAAGCTGAGCCTAATTTACCTTTCCCCAGTGGTTCGGCACTGTGATGGACCTGTCAGAATGAAGATATAGCTCTGTACTTCTGAAGGAGGCCCGGTAACAGAAGCTCATGTGGAAGCCTTTCATGGCATAAGAAAAGAGCAGAGAGCAATTTGTGTGATGTTGTCACTCCTTGGGAAATCTAGCACATATTTCCTGAAATTGGGGCACTTAAAAAGAGAGATAGAACGTCAAAATATTGCAAGTTATTATTATGTGATGCACACATTAAAGGCCAAGACTGATTGCTGCTCAATTTTGAAAGAACTTTTATTCCTTTTATTGAGGGAGAGTCAGGTTTTGACTTAGAAGTTAAGTTCAAGCACTCCTGTCCACAGAAACTAGGAGATATTTGTTCAATAGGCCATTCTCCAAACTGTCGACTCTGCTCGTTTTTATGCCAGCCATTCACTGAATGGGAGTCGAGTTAACAAATGGCACTGACCATTGAGCCAAATTGCATGCGTGTGGCACATTACCCTCCAGACCCCAGGCTGCCCTTCGTGTCCCTGCCAATGCAAAAGATTTCTTTGCTTGTCTTTTTTCACTGACAAGTCAATTGGTTGCAAACTTTTATAACAAATGTCTCTTCAGAGGTGCCTGTGGGATTACAAGTGTTGCTGAAAGAACTGACACCGCAGCAGCGTTGTGATTCTGAGTGGTCTTACTCATTATTAATGCACATACTCGAAGCAATCTGTGTCTGTTCCCTGCACCCCAAACCAAGCCAACTCAGCCCTGCTCAGCAAACCTATTTTCTATAATTATTGAGTGCAGAGCACTCATTATAGTTTCTATTAGAGTTTATAGTAGAGTCTGGTATTGATTTTAGCTGAGGTACATTGCCTGCTGCAGAATACTAATGATCCATAGCCAGACGCAGGAAAGATAAAGGCCTGTTTCATGGCAATAACACTTTTGGCGAACACTTCCAATTCTCCTTTCATGCACTGCCTGTTGAAAAACTATTCTCAATGTTGAATGTGAGTTTATTTCATCTCTGCCCACCAACTCATCTCTCCGTGTTTGCTCTGAAAGTTTGGATTTTCAAACTAATCTGTTGGACTGTGACTTCTAACTTTTTCCACCCCAGTCCAACATCAGCAGCTCCACTGTATCGTTTTCTCTTCTTGCCATTCCTCTCCACCACCCACAAAAAATTTAGATTATGATCTTTATTTGATTTTGCAACTCTTCCCAGTTTCAAATCCCCTAATTCACAGGTCCTCTGCAGTTGGCACGTTCCCATTCAGCCTCGTAAATTTCCCGACTCACTATTTTTCAGGACCACTCACACCATCATTCATTGCTGCTCTCTCAGACATTGCAATCACGTTCCTCAGGAACATCCTTCATATCTTGTAACAGCCACTTCCAGCTTTCAATCATCTTCTCATTTCTATTCCTTTTCTCCATGCCTTTTCCACTCCAATAACCTGTTTTCTCATCTCTACATTCCAATTTGAGTTAGTCTGGTGAACCACTTTTACACATAGCTATTCAATCAAGTTCAAAATCACAAAAGGCTCAGTAATGAAGAGGAAACTGTTTCTGGTGACACAAAGGTTGGCACCTGATGTGGACCAGAAGCAACAAGGAGAGACATTTGCTTATGTATCACATTGCTGTAATCTCAAAGGCACTGCCTGGAAAAAGCAATGAAAGCGAACTCAATCACTTTCAAAAAGATAAATACTTAGAAGGGAACAAAAATCAGTGGGAGTGAGATTACCTGGCTGGATTTACCAAAGTCGTAGCACAGGTATAATGGGCAAAGTTGCTTCTTCTGCTCTGTACCTTTTTTTGTTCACTTGAGGGACACGTGTGTCACTGGCTGTGCCAATGTTCATTGCCCATCCTTAGGTACCCTTGAGAAAGTGGTGGTGAGTTGCCTTTCTGAACCACTTCAGTCCATGTGCTGTTGGTAGACTCACAATGCCCTCAGGGAGGGAATTCCAGGATTTTGACCCAGCGACAGTGAAGGAATATACATTCCCAAGTCAGGATGGTGACTGGTGTGGAGAGAAACTTCCAGAGAGTGGTGTTCCTGTCCTTCTAGATGGAAATTGTTAGTGAATTTGGAGGGTGCTGTCCAAGGTTCTTTGGTGAATTTCTTTAATTTCTGTATAGCTGTGAATTTGTGAACCTTTCGAAATGTTGGCTGATGTTCTTGGTTGTTCTTTTGGACAGGTTCATTACTCACCGAGCTGCAATAGGAATCAAAAGCAAGGCATTTAGATCAGATTGAGATGAAGCCAGATGGTTTATCGGCCTTCATAGTGAGAGGATTCGCGAACAGGAGCAGGGATGTCTTGCTGCAATTGTACAGGGCCTTGATAAGATCATACATTGAGTATTATGCACAGTTTTGGTGTCTTTATCTGAGGAAAGATGTTCCGGCTATTAAGGGAGCGTAACGAAGATTTACCAGACTGATTCCTGAGATGGAAGCATTGACACATGAAGAGAGACTGGATCAGTTCGGACTCTATTCACTGGGGTTAGGAAGGATGAGAGGTGATCTCATAGAAAACCTAACAAAATCCCAACAAGACTGGATAGAGTAAACACAGGAAAGATGTTTCTAATGATCAGGGAATCCAGAACCAAATGTCACACAGTCTGAGGATATGGGGGAATGAATTTAGGACTAAGGCGAGGAGAAATTTCTTTACTCAGAGAATGGTGAGTCTGTGGAATTCTCTGTGACAGAAAGTAGTTAAAGCCAAAACATTGAAATTTTTCAAGAAGGAGTTCTTAGGGAAAAAGTTATCAAAGGGTATGAGTGAGAAATTAGCAACAGGGAACTGAGTTGGATGATCAGTCATGATCAGCTTGAATGCTGCAGTAGATTCGAAGGGCTGAATGGCCTACTCCTTCTGTGACTTTCTGTGTTTCTATGATCCCTTGCGATGCACTTATAGTTGAGCAGCTTATGAACTGCTAAGACTCACAGATGATAAATGACCATTTGGGTGAAGCAACAGAGGTGAAGCGCTCCTGAATAAACTGAGGCCATAGAACTGTGGAAATCGTCGAGTACAAGATTTTCAAACAGTACAGTACAGCTCCGATTTCTATTAGTAAAGCAAGCTTGCTTTAATTTTCAGCTCTGCAGTTGGTTGAAACTTCCTCCAGCAGGCTGTCTAGTTTTGCCTTAGAATACTCATCAATGTTTCCTGGTTCATTAATTCTGCCCATGAGGTTCGCACTGACTCAGTGTGAGTCAAGCTTTTACTTTTAGCCACTTACTTGCAGGCTGCAATTTAAATCAGAAGCTACAGGAGAAGTAGACCTTTCGCCAAATTATTCAGTAACACATCAGGATTACAAAAGGATCATCACACAATGGCAGCAGGGCGAGTACCAATCTGAAATGTGAACAGGGCACTTAGTCTGCTGAACCTTCCTGTAAAGCACACAATAATGTGTTGGAGCGCTCTCATCCATTAATCAGGAGGTTGAAAGTTTGAGGTGCATATTACAACCTAAAGCATAAAATTCAGCCTCAGGGTCTCTCCATGCAGTTCAGAGAGAGGGCAACACTGTCAGAGATGCCATTACTTTCAAAGTTTCAGGAGCTTTAACTCTCTCAGGTGCATGCAAAGAGCTCAGGGCATAGTTCAAAGGGAAGGAAATAGTTATCGGTCTAGGCCCGAAACGTCAGCTTTTGTGCTCCTAAGATGCTGCTGGGCCTGCCGTGTTCATCCAGCTCCACACTTTGTTATCTTGGATTCTCCAGCATCTGCAGTTCCCATTATCTCGAGGTACATATTTATTGGTCCGATTCAAATCCCTAAACTTGGTCAGAAGGGAAGGCTTACAATACGTACGCAATGTCATGAGTCCTTAATTTCAGAAAGACTCCACTTTTGCTGTTTAATTTAGCATCTATATATATCTGAGTGTCTGTGTAACACATGAGGTTTCCTGGTCAGCAGCCAGACTTTCTCATATTAGCACATTGTCTTTAAGAACAGTACACATTATTGGACCAGTCAGAACTGGTATCTGGTTGTTAACTACTTATAGAGGTTTATGAAATCATGACGGACATAGATAGAATGAATAGCCAAGGTCTTTTCCCCAGGGTAGATGAGTCCAAAACCAAAGGTAATAGGTTTAAGGTGAGAGGGGAAAGATTTTCACACAGCGGGTGGTGCATGTATGGAATGAACTATTAGAAGAAGTGATGGAGGCTGGTACAATTGCAACATTTAAAAGGCATCAGGATGGACACATGAATAAGAAGGGTTTAGAGGGATATAGGCCAAATGCTGGCGAATGGGGCTAGATTAATGTCGGATATCTGGTCAGCATGGACGAGTTGGACTGAAAGGCCTGATTCCATGCTGTACAGCTCCATGACTCTGTGATTGTACTCCTTACACATTCTCCTTCCATTTCCTCCCAGCCTTCTTTCTGGCTGCTTTCATGTCGACAATGCTTGGCTGCTGTGGCCTCCACAATGTGTTTATCCATTCATTGATCACTGCTCACTATGTTTTGCTCATGAACAGAAATAAAAAGAGCTAGGACTGTGTGCATTTATGTAGCACCTTTAACATGGTAGAAATCTCAAGGTTTGTCACAGGAGCATTTACAAACAAAATGTGACACCAATCCAAATGAGCAGACATTAGTGAAGAATCAAAATCTTGGCCAAAGAGGTCACTTTTAATAAGGGCATTTAAGAGGGAGATTGTGAAGTGAGGTACCCTTATGAAGGAAACCTTCCAGAACTTAGGATCTGGTAGACAAAGGAGAGGTATTATCACTGGACTGTTAATGTTGAGACCTAGATAATGTTCTGGGGACCTGGGTTCGCATCCTGCCATGGTAGATAGTGGAATTTGAATCCAATAAATATCTGGAATTAAGAGGCTAATGATGGCCATGAACCCACTGTCAATTGTTGGGGAAAAACCCATCTGGCTCACTAGTGCCCTTTCAGGAAGGAAACTGCCATCCTTACCTGGTCTGGCCTACACGTGACTCCAGACTCACAGTAATGTGGTTGACTCTGAACTGCCGTCTGGGCAATTAGGGATGGGCAATAAATGCTGACTAGCCAGTGATGCCCTCATCCTGAGAATGAATAAAGGGGAAAATAAAACGCAGCCTTAAAATTGGATTTGTGCAAGAGGCCAAGAGTGGAGGAGAGATCTGGAAGGTTCTGTAGTTAGAGGAGTTTACAGAGGTAGAGATGAATGAGGTTTTGAGGGATTTAAGAGCAATGATGAGATTTTTTAACCCAAAAATTTTTCTAGACACTGGGCAAAAGAACAAGGAGCCAATATTAGTCAGTGAGCACAGGCGTCAGGGCAGAAGAGGGTTCAGGGAAATTTTGCATGCAGGCAGCAAAACTTTGGATCAACTGAAGTTCATGAAGGGTAGGAGCTGACCATGGATGTATTTAAATTGTCATGTCCAGAGATATCAAATGCATAGAATAAGTGCAACACCTTTACTAAACCAGTCAATCTCAGTTAGTTCCTCCAGCTCAAAAGTACTGTGATTGTTGGCAAGATAATCATTGAGTTTGTATGTAATTTTAGTTTAAGCCCATTCCATTTAGCGTAAAAGGGGCATCAGTTTGGTGAAGTTTTTATTTGGCAATTTTGACAGTTACATATTCTGTATATTATTACACAACAGTCAATATTGCATTGATTTTAAACGTAAACTAGTGCCAGCAGTTAAAGAAATAACTCCAGCTGTATCATTGTCAGATAAGTTGTACACGACTGTTTGTAAGTCATACATTGTAGTTTTGAACGCTCTGGATTCTTCAGAATTTCCAAAAATGATTTCAATGGATTTTCAGATCTTAAGGAAATCGAAGGAAACAGAGATTTGGAGGGAAAGTGGAATTGAAGCAGAATGTCTTTAAGCACAGCACAGCAGGTTTGAGGGGCTGAATGGCCTCCCCCTTCCTTTATCAGGTCTACTTGTTACCTCTGAACACATGGCTCATTGCATATTCATAGCATGATTTCCTGATGCTTGAAAATCAATTAATCAAGTTCATCTTCCATAAGTACGGAAGTCAGTAGAATTTCATAGATGCCCAATGTTCCTTTTCAATCTGCTGTACTTTATTTTGAAAGACAGGATTCACAGCAAAATGGTAGTCATGATACATTGAAACTTGAGGGATTATTTAGGATAATGCTCACATCCTTATAAAACGGCACAATGTCTGACCTGAGGCAAGCATTTACAAATTTGGGGCGGCACGGTGTCTCAGTGGTTAGAACTGCTGCCTCACAGCGCCAGGGACCCGGGTTCGATTCCGGCCTTGGGCAACTGCCTGTGTGGAGTTTGCACATTCTCCCCATGTCAGCGTGGGTTTCCTCCGGGTGGTCTGGTTTCCTCCCATAGTCCAAAGATGTGTAGGATTGGCCATGTTAAATTACCCGTGGTGTTCAGGGATGTGTAGCTATGGTGGGTTATAGGGGGATGGGCATGGGTCTGGGTGGGATGCTCCAAGGGTCAGTGTAGACTTGTTGGGTCAAAGGGCCTGTTTCCACACTGTAGGGATTCTATGATTCTAAATTCTACTGACTAGTATTTTGTATCTTCTGTCTGAATTCAATCTTAAAGTTTACTTCAAACAGCCTAAACTGAAGGCTACAGCCTGTACAGAAACATGGCAACCTCAACCAAGGGACATTTCTGAGCACGCTGCCTTTCTAAAGGATAACCCCAAGGCCAAGGAAAGGTAACCTAGCCTAAAGCTGTTTGGAACTGGTCATTGTCCTTACAGATAAAAGGTACTTTGGACAAATCTGAAGTGATGTCCTGCTCAAAAAAGCCCTTGGGTTTTCAGCAATTATAGCAGGGCAAAAACATCTTGTAGAGGTTTTCTCTACCACAGCTATCACCGCTGTCAAGTAACTAAAACATGCAAGTCTTAGAGGAGATGTGAGTTGTCTTATTCAACAAAACAAAGCCTAGCATTTCTTGACAAATTGAAGCTATGTGTCACAAGAGAACATTGGGCTAAAGTATATAAAATGGCCAAGGCCTTGGAGAATCCTAAATGTCTGATGGTAGAATGTAAGGAAGGGCCAACCAAAGAGCAATGTCAATGACTTTTCCACCTGTGGTGTAGAGGCAAACCAATGAAGTCCAAACTTTAAAACGTATTTGGATGAATTCCTGAAGTGTCATAACATTCGAGGCTCTGGCCCCTGTGCAGGAAGGTGGGGCTAATGTGGGTAATAGTGCATTTTTGATGGTACAGACTCAGTGGGTCAAAGGGTCTCTTCCGTCTTGTATGATTTTAAGACTGTAAGAGGTCACCACAACATCAGAACTGGCAGAACCAAGTCAGATAGTACACGTTGTCAATTTCACACGCCACATGGACACTTATCAGAGAAGCTGACATTTTTACCGCTGTTCATTGAAACTTCGAGATAGGAGCATGTGTAGGCCATTCAACCCCTTGAGCCTGCTCTATAATTCAATTGAATCATGACTGGTCATGGAGCTCAATACCCTAATCCTGCCCTCCCCCACCCAATATCCCTTGATCCCTTTATGACAATAGACAATAGCCAATAGATGCAGGAGTAGGCCATTTGGCCCTTCGAGCCAGCACCAACATTCATTATGATCATGACTGATCATCCACCATCAGCATCCTGTTCGTGCCTTATCCCCATAACCCTTGATTCCACTATCTTTAAGAGCTCTATCCAGAGAGCTATACCTACTTCCTTCTTGAAAACACACAATGTTTTGGTCTCAGCTCTCTTCTGTGGCAGTGAATTCCACAGGCTTTGTCAATATATTCCAAAAGGAATTCTCTAAAGGCTAAGGTTGACATGGTGCTAGTGCAAATATTGTCTCTTTATGTTTCTTAGACAAGAGGTACAACAACAACTGAAACAATGTGGTGGAGTCCACATGTCATTAGCTGTTTAAAACAGAACAGATATCTCATGCATTCGTATTATCCATCTTCAATCTCAGTATGGCTCCTTGGGATAGATACCAATTAACCTTTTACACCCTTCATATAGCAGGATCTTTGTCGTTGGTCTATTAACACACAGAAATATGCATGTCATTATGATCTATTAGATAATGTAGGAACATAGGAATTGGGAGCGTGACTGGGAAATTCAGCCTTCCAAACCTGCCCCACAATTAAACATGATCATGGCTGATCTTATCCTGGTCTCAACTCTCGCTCGCCAGTTCCTCATTGTTCTTCATCCCACTTTTCATCAGAAATATATGTAGTTTTCTCTTGAATTTGTTGATTGATTCTGCCACCACTGCATCTGGGACAGTGAGTTCCACAGATTCACAACTCTCTGAGAGAATTAGTTTCTCTTCATCTCAATTTTGTACCTACCCCCTCTCACTCTATATCTATGTTCTCTTGTTCAAGACTGTCCCACAAGGGGGTGACCATCTGTTTCACATCCACCTTATTAATCCCCTTCAGCATTTTATATGTCTCCATCAGGTCCCCCCTCATTTTTCTGAACTCCAGAAAGTACAAGCCCAAGCTATTCAACTGCTCCTCATACTTCAGCCCCTTCATCCCTGGAATCAATCTGGTGAACCTCCTCTGAACTGCCTCCAGTGTCACCACATCCTTCTTCAAGTAAGGAGACCAAAACTGGACACAATATTCCGGGTGTGGTCTCACCATTGCCTTATATAACTGTAACAACACTTCTTTACTTTTACAATCTAGTCCGTTTGCAATAAATACCAGGATGCCATTTGCCTTTCTTATTCTATGCTGCACCTGTATACTCACTCTCTGTGATTCATGCACAAGGACACCCAGGTCCCTCTGCACTGATGGACTTTGAATCTGCTTTCTATTTAAATGTTGATTCGCTCTTTTGTTTTTCCAGCCAAAATAGTTTACCTCGCACTTATCCACATTAAACTCCATCTGCCAGATTCTAGCACATTCTCTTAGATTATCAATAACCATCTGTAAACATTTTATCTCCTCATCACAGCCTACTTTCCCACCTATCTCAGTATCATTTGCAAAGTTTGCTAAGTTACAGTCTGTTCCTGCTGGTAGACAATTCATACAGATTACAAATAGTTGCAGTCCGAGAACTGAACCCTGTGGCACCCCACTAGTTACAGTTTGCCATCTGAGAAGGGCCCAATTATCTCACGCCCCTGCATTCTGTCAGTTAGCCACTCCACTCCCCAAAGCTATACTTGACCTTTAACCCCTGGGGATCTAACCTTCTGGATTAGTCCTATATGCAGCACCTTGTCAAATGCCTTCTGGAAGTCTAGATATACCACATCCACCTGTTCACATCATCTAGCTTGCTGGTGTCTTCCTTAAAGAACACCTGCAAATTTGTCAAGCACACCTTGTACTTGATGAAACTGTGCGGACACTGGTGAACTGTTCAGTTATCTCTTTCATGACTGACTCCAGCAACTTCCCCACTACAGGGGCCAAACTAACTGTTCTATACTGACAAAATTAGAAATTGCTGGATAAGCTCAGCAGGTCAGAGTAAATGTTTTGGGTCTAGTGACCCTTCCTCAGAAAGGAAGGTAAGGCATGTATTAACATAAATTTGGTCACAAGTTGAGGGTATGCTAAATAAGCAATTTGCAGCTAATAAATCACTTCTGAGATGATTCACTGTTGCTGTGGGCAAACACAATAGAATTACTGTACTGTACGATCTCAGAGAGGCACTCAACCTGAAATGTGCAGTCTGATTTCTCTCTACTGATGCTGCCAGGGCTGCTGAGTTTTCCAACAATTTCTGTTTTAGTCTCTGATTTACGACATCCACAGATCTTTCAGATTTTAACTGCGCCATTGTTTCCCACTTTTTGCTAATCTCCTTTTTTGAATAAGGGTGTCACATTACCATCTTTACATTCCTCTCCATATTCCAGGGAATTTTGGAATATCATAACCAATCCATCCACTATCTCTGCTGCCACCTTCTTCAGTATCCTGGAGTACAACCCGCCAAGGGACTTATACAAAATATGTCAGTTACAGTGACCAAGATTCCAGACCATAGCATTGAGTCTATCTGTGATCTGACTAACCATATGATCTCTTCAACATTACCACATCGGGAGTAGACATGTTCCAGAAAAACCTTCGGTCATGTCTAATACAGAAAGGCAAGTTTATTGCATTTGGTTCTAATGTCCTCACTATAGCTCAGGCAAGTTTCTGAAGCATAGAAAGGGAAAGCCTCACTGTAGTTTTCTGAATACAGAGGCTCCACCCATACCTATTCAGCAAACGTTTCATTGTTCATACCAAGAACAAATATGTGGAAAAGGTCTGTCGAAAGCTCCTCACCAATGTGGCTCCATGAATACAGTGTCTGTTTGTGAAGGTCCAAGGGTACAATGCAAACTAGGCTCAGTGATGACGATTCTCAATACTCTTCACTCACATACAAATCGCACTAAGAAGAAAAATATTCCCTTAGGTTTACAAGTGAATATAATCAGATCTGAGCTGGAAGATAGCCTCATCTCAGTGCCATTAATTTTGGATATAGATAAGCTGAACAGACGCAACAAGCTACTTCTAATGATATTGGGTAGCTCAGTGGTTAGCACTGCAGCCTCACAGCACCAGGGACCCGGGTTCAATTCCAGCCTCGGGTTATTGCCAGCATGGAGTTTTTATGTTCTCCCTGTGTCCACGTGGGTTTCTTCCCACAGTCAAAAGATGTGTAAATTAGGTGGGTTGGCCATGTTTAAATTGGTCATAGTTCCAGAGATGGGTGGGTTGGCCACAGGAAATTGCATTGTTGGAAAGATGGGAGAATATTATGGAAGAGTATAATAAATCAGAATGCAGACAAATATTTCAACTTGAACCAGGGCAAAACATCAGAGTTTGAGATCGTCTTATGAATACATTTGTTCCTGGATACTGACTACAATATTGAGTCCAGCCCAGGTCACATGATGTTGTCAAAAACAATGGTCAAAGCCTTTGATGACACGTCAGGTTTGTACGTGACCATCCCACCGTATGGGACTTTTGAAAATATGTGCACCCTAGGCCAAAGTGCAAGATTAGATACACTTTGGACCTTTCTATCCATGTATTGGGCTTAGGTTGAACAACCACACATCCACCTCCACGTTATGTGTTCAAATATGCATGTTTCCACTGTTGAAGCTATAAGTTATACCTAACAGGTAGGTATCATCTCTCCTTAAGGCTACATAGCCTAGTTGTTGTTAAATAATTTCCAATAGAGCGCACATGAAGTCTTTGTAGCTTTGAAGTGTTCTGTTGCTGGAGAGTTTATGCGCTACAAACTGAGTATTTTGGTTGTTGCTACTTTATTTCATCTCTGACACAGAAATTAAAACTAGACAGTGTGTGACTTCTGGAGTGTGATGAAGAGCGGATACAATTGATCAATCTATATTCTTTGAGCTCCAATAGATTAACCTGTCTTTTGATCGATTTATTTGTCTAGGAAATGGAGTTAACTGCTAACAGTTATGATGTTCTGTGTAGTCAGTCTTTGGATCATGTTGTCAGAAGTCAGATAATGTTGACTGAAGACAAATGGAAACTCAGTCTGAGGTTCTGACAGTTCCCAGTAAACAGGAAACTGAGAAAATAGAAGGTATTCACAATGCTCTAAGGAAAGTCAAAGCTAAGCAGATGTTCACTAAAACCACATGAAAAAATTGTGCAAGTTGGTTACTTTCAGAAAAGACGCTCTGCAAATGACAGGAGAAGAGTGTAACAGAGAGGAAAGGTGACCCAGACTAGCACATCAGACAAGGCCATGTCAAACAAATTAGGTTAGGTTACGTGAAGCTAGGCTAGAGTAAGTTGAGAAATATCCGGCTACAATAGAGCATACCAGGTTAGGGCATGAGAATGTAAGAAATTGGAGTCAGTAATTTAGGTCCTCAAACCTGCTCTGCCATTCAATACAATCATGGCTGATCTCACCCCAGCCACCACTCAAACAAGTCAGGAGAGGTCAACATGTAACAGGATAGAGCATTGCCAACAAACTACAGCCTTCCTGTTTTTCGTACATTCAGAACATGTGGACATCACTGCGCAGGTCAGTATTAATCGCCTATCCCTAACAGCCCAGAGGGCATTGCTGTGGGTCTGGAGTCACATGTCATCCAGACCAAGTAAGGATGACAGGTTTTTTTTCCCTAAAGGGCATTAGCGAACCCCAAACAATCAGCCAGAGTTCCATGGTCATCAATGGACTTTCTTTAATATTGAATTCAAATTCCATCATCTGCCAAAGTGGGATTTGAACCCACTTAGGTCTCTGGATTAATAGGTCTAGTAATAATACACTGGGCTTACACTGTCCCGTGAAACATGTATTTCTCTTTTCAAATGGAAATCGGCCTAATCACTCACAAAAGACAACCCCTGTGAGTGTTTGTAGTGTGCTATTTTCCCTTGTCCTCTAAACTTTACAGTGTAGACAATGGCAGTGAGAACTGAATAAATTCACACAGAGCTATCTGTAAGATCTGTGCTAGAAACAGGCCAGGCTTTAATGTAGATAACAAGATGTAGAGCTGGGTGAACATGTCAGGCCAAGCAGCATCAGAGAAGCAGGAAGGCTGACGTTTCGGGCCTAACCCTCCTTCAGAAGGGACAGGGGGTTCTGAAATAAATAGGGCCAGGGGGAGGCGGATAGGAGATAGATAGAGGAGAAGATAGGTGGAGAGCAGACAGGCAGGTCAAAGAGTTGGGGATGGAGCCAGTAAAGGTGAGCATAGAGGGGGAGTTAGGGAGGAGATAGGTCGTCCTATGGAGGACAGACAGATCAAGGGGGCGGGATGAGTTTAGTAGGTAAGAGATGGTGGTGGGGCTTGAGGTGGGAGGAGGCGATAGGTGGAAGGAAGGACAGGTTAGGGAAGCAAGGGCAAGCTAGGTTGGTTTTGGGCTGCGGTGGGGGAAGGAGAGATTTTGAAGCTTGTGAAGTCCACATTGATACCATTGGGCTGCAGGGTTCCCAAGCAGAATATGAGGTGCTGTTCCTGCAACCTTCGGGTGGCATCGTTGTGTCACTGTAGGAGGTCCAGGATGGACATGTCGCCTGAGGAATGGGAGGGGGAGTTGAAATGGTTCTTCTTGGGGCCTGCGATGGTGGGGAGGGGGGAGGTACAGGGGCAGGTGTAGCACTTCCCGCGGTTACAGGGAAAAGTGCCGGGTGTGGTGGGGCTGGAGGGGAGTGTGGAGCAGACAAGGGAGTCACGGAGAGAGTGGTCCCTCTGAAAAGCAGATAAGTGTGGGGAGGGAAAAATATTCTGGTATTGGAGACAGCCCAGAGAAGGTTCACGAGGTTGTTCCAGGTATGGAGGAACAGTCTTATGAGGAGAGCTTGAGTGAGATGAGCCTGGGCTCATTGGAGTTTAGATGAGTGAGAGGAGATTTATTGAAACATATAAAATTCTTAAGGGCTTGATGGTGTAGATGTGGATAGATCATATCCTCCAGTGGGAGAATTTATGACTAGCAGGTCCAATCTCAAACTGAGGAGTACTATTTAAGACCGAGATGAGAAGAAGGTTTCTCTCTCACAAGGTAGTAAACCTGTGGAATTCTTTACCACATACAGCTGCCCAGGCTGGGTCTTTAGATATATTCAAGGCTGAGATAGGCAGTAAAGAATCAAGGGGTATGGGCAAAAGGCACAAAAGTAGAATTGAAGATTATTATGGAATTATAGAATTCCTACAGTGCAGAAAGAGGCAATTCAGCCTATCGAGTCTGGACTGACCCTCTGAAGAAGATCCCACACAGACCCAACACCACCACCCCCAATCTCATCCACATAATCCTGCATGGGTTTTTCACTTTAGGCTAACCCACCAGTCCTGAACATCCCTGGACACTACTAGGCAATTTAACATGGCCAAACCACACAACCTGCACATCTTTGGAATGTGGGACCCAGAGGAAACCCACACAGACACAAGGAGAACTTATTAAATGGGAAATGATCTCATTGAATGGCAGAGCAGACTAGATGGGCTGAACGAGCACTTTCTGCTCCTGAGTCTCTCGCAAGAGGAATGGGCCTGTGTGCAAGCCTGAGGTTGGGGGCGGTGGGATTAGCCCTTCAGTGTGCCACTCGTCCTGGAGAGATCATTGAATGCCTGGTGACATTGTAGGTAATTGACGTTTCTGCTGCTTGTCGCTTACTCCTGTCACCTCCAGCAGAGCTGCCTTGTCTCAGTTACTGTCTTCCTCCTCCTGTCTGAGGGAAACAAAACTTCTCTACTTCCCATACAGCTGCAGTATGATGTCAGTGTATGCATGTGAGGATCATGGGACATCATCCTCTCACTGGCACTCTATCGCTACAGTACACGTGACAATAAATCAAATCAAATCAAACCGTATTTCTTCTCTCTTACTTAGAAGCAGTCCATTCTGCTCCTCATTAAACAGCAAAGCGTTAACAGACCTGTGTGTGTCATCCTCATGCCAGCCTGCTCTGATTATTCATGATGGAGAATCAAATGTCAGAGGTCCATTGAGAAGCCCCTGACAAACCCAGCTGCCTCCAAATCCTTTGGATTGCTGACATCTAGCCTGGTGAGTCTCAAAAGCAGTGGCAGTTGGCAATGGATAGGAAAGGCAAGAGAACTGGAAGCTGGATAAAGGCAGACCAAGGCTTGGAGAGGCACAGGGGGCAGATTTGTGATTTGATTTCTGATCTTACTTATCGAGTGAATGAAAGTCCCCAGAGCCAAATGACAGCCTCTTCAATTACTGAGTTTAGGATGATTAATCCAGCACTTCGTCTAGAGATAAGGACAGCCCTTGAAAATGTGCAGCCTCGTTAGTGTCTCTCCACAAGTGCTTACCGGAGTTTATACATGAGTCGGCTGCTCAGGGTCCTGGCTTGTTTAGCAAGGACTCTCACCTTGTCGTTCATAGCCTGCCATTCAAAATGTGGAGACGTCGGTGTTGGCCTGGGGCGAACAAGGTCAAAAATCTCAACACACCAGGTTATAGTCCGACAGGTTTATTTGAAATCACATTTATTTGGAATTTTGGACATCTGAGGAAGGAATGAGACTCCGAAAGCTGTTGGGCTATAACCCGGTGTGGTGCGATTTTTGACCTCACCATTCAATAGTTGGAGTTTGTTACTGGATTGCGTTAGTGACTATTTTGACCCTGAGAATGTCCGCTCTCAGCCCTTGCTGAGGAATGCTGCTCGGCTTTTGTACCACGGTACGTGTACCTAAGGTGGTGCCAGGAGTAGCAATGTTGAAAACTTTTCACTGTACTCCTGTACTTTTGTACATGAGGAAACATGACAACAAATTCTAAATCTAAATTTTGGGGACTAGATTGAAAAGTGGACAGTGGTGAGATTGAACATTGTGGAGTGGGTGAGGGAGGTGTAGCCTGGATGGATTGTAGGCTTTTGTCACTTAGCGGATGTGAGGGTTGTGATGTTTGAGAGAACACACAGCAAAGTAGGGGATGCTGAGCAGAGAGTTCCAGTCATAAATAATTACATTTAATTAGGTATCAACAAGACGGCATGCTGTCTGAATCTTACAGCTTAATGTTGAGGGCCAATCAACTGCCAAGTAAAGCAAATTGATTTCTTATGCTTTTGGATGCTGAAAGTTATTTGAAAAGCTTATGTACTAATGAGAACACATGAGAATACAAGATCAAACAATAAAAACATTACTTAAGAAGTACAGATTTTCAGTGTCCAGTTCATTTTGGAAATTTTAATATGTGACTTTCAGAGAGACTCAGTGATCTCGCTGTCGATTAGTATTGGGGTTGAGCGTTATGATATGGTAGGCAGGGTTCGGGGGCTGATCTGATTACTGGTCACCTCTATGTTTCACTCACCCCACCTCCTCCATCACTGAAAATACACGTATTGTCACTTTCAGGGTCACTGCTCCAACACAATGACCATTGCTTATGCTGACAGTGTAAAGGCCACAGAGTCACAGAGACCAACAGAGCAGAAAAATGCCATTCTGCCCATCAAGTCTGCACCAGTCAAACTATTCTAATCCTGTTTTCCAGCAGTTGGCCCATCATCTGTATGCACTTCTGAAAACTTTCTAAATGTTCTGTCTCACACACTCTTACAGGTAGTGAGTTCCAGATTCCCACCACCCTCTGGGCAAGATATTTTTCCCTTGACACCTCCTACGCTTTCCGTTAAATCTACATCCTCTGGCCATTGATCCCTCCATCAAAGGGAAAGGTTTCTGTGATAATGGGAACTGCAGATGCTGGAGAATCCAAGATAATAAAATGTGAGGCTGGATGAACACAGCAGGCCCAGCAGCATCTCAGGAGCACAAAAGCTGACGTTTCGGGCCTAGACCCTTCATCAGAGAGGGGGGTGGGGTGAGGGTTCTGGAATAAATAGGGAGAGAGGGGGAGGCGGACCGAAGATGGAGAGAAAAGAAGATAGGTGGAGAGGAGAGTATAGATGGGGAGCTAGAGAGGGGATATGTCAGTCCAGGGAAGACGGATAGGTCAAGGAGGTGGGATGAGATTAGTAAGTAGTTTCTTCCTGTTTATGCTGCCTGTGCGCCTTATAATTGTATACATCTCAGTAATCCCCCCGCCCCCCTCATCTCCACTGTTGAAAGGAAAACAATTGTTCCTTCACTGTTGCTGGGTCAAAATCCTGGAATTCCCTCCCTAATAGTGTTGTAGGTCAACCCACAGCAGGAGGACTGCAGCGGTTCAAAAAGGCAGCTCACCACCACCTTCTCAAGGGGCAACAAAAGGATGGGCAAGAAATGCTGACCAGCCAGCGACACCCACATCCCACAAATTAAAAATAAATCTCCATCTATCCAATTGTTTTTCATGAGTGAAACTCTCCAGCTGAGGTAACTCCTGGTAAGTCTCCTCTGCACCCTCCCCAGTGCTATCTGGGAGGCAATGGCCTAGTGATATTATCACTAAGCTATTAATCCAGAGACCAGCTAATGTTCTGGGGACCTGGGTTCAAATCCCATTATGGTGGTGAAATCTGATTTTGACAAAAGGAATCTGGGATTAAGATTCAAATGATGGCCATAAATCCATTGTCAATTGTTAGCAAAAGACATTTGGTTCACTAATGCCCTTTAGGGAAGGAAGCTGCTTCCCTTATCTAGCCTGGCTTACATGTGACTCTCACTTTTCATTTGCTTCTTTGGCAAAATATTGTAAACTCTGCCCTCTGGTTCACTATCATTTTATGAGTGGGAACAGTTTCTCCCTGTTCACGTTGTCCAGAAGTCATGTCTATCAAACATCCTTTTAGACTTCACCTTTCCAAGGAAAGTAGTCCCAACTTCTCCAATCCATAACTGAGTTAACTTAATTTGATCTTATTCTTATCACCCTCTTCTGCCCTTTCTGCAGTGCATGCATGCCCTTCTCAAGAGTGTGGCATTCAGAACTGTGCACAATATTCCAGCCGTGATCCAACTGTTGTCTTACATAAGACCACCATAGGCTTCCTGCTCTTGTCCTCTATGCCCCTATTAATGAAACCTAGAATGCAGTATGTTTTATTTACAGCTCTTACTCCCATCCTATCCCTTTTAATGACTTATGTGCCTAAACATCCTGGTCTATCTCCCTTCTGCACCATTTATTTCATACTGTGTCTCCATCTTCTTTGCACCAAAATTTGTCACCTCATACTTTATGTGTTGTACCTCATCCACCACCGAACCACCCACACCACCAACCTGTCAATGTCCTTTTGAAATTTTACACCATCCTCCTCAAAGCTTACAATTCTCCCAAGTTCTATTTCATCCGAAAACTTTGAAATTGTTCTCTGGGGATCAATATGTAGAACGATTATGAAAAGCAAGAGTCACAGAATCAGCCCATGGGAATTTCACTTCCTGCTCACAAAATAACCATGAGCCAGTGCCCTTTGCTTCTTCTCTCCCAGCCTGCCATTATCCCTTTTATTCCATGAGCTATAGCATTCCATACAAGTCTGTCGAGTGGTGCTGTATCAAATGTTTTTTTAGTTAGTTCATGTACAACACATTAATGGCCCTGACCTTATCAACCCCCTCTGTTATCATTTCCAAAAAATCCAACAAATTAACCAGCCATTTAAAGCAAGGCATTTAGTGATGTTAAGGAATGATGGTTAGATTCTGTTTTTTTGGAAATGTTCACTGCCTGGCACTTGTGTGGCATAAATATTATTTGCCACTGATCAGACCAAACCTGATACTGTTCAGACCTTTCTTCAATGCCTGAAGAGTCCCACTGGTGCGGAATTCTGGAATTGACAGCAAATATTCCCACTTCTGACAAATGAGGAATATCAATGATGAAGCAATTGAAAATGGTTGGGCCTACCACCCCGAGGGACGCTGCAGAGATGACCCAGAGCTGAGATGACTGTGTTCCAACAACCACAACCATCTTCCTATGTCCCAAGTATGGCTCGTACCAGCAGAGAGTTTGCCCCCGATACTCATTGATTCCAATTTTGCATGGACTACTTGAATGTTACACTTGGTCAAATGTGGCCTTGATATCAAGGAGACCTTTGAAATTCCCCCAAATGGTCTCTTCCCATGCGGAAATGTGCAGGTGGGAGATGATGGGGCTCCAAAACCCCAAAGGTCGAATGGTTAAAGCCCTTGAGCTGAGCTCGCCTCTAAAGTCAAAAGTGTCTGGATGTTTGGAACAAGGCCAAAACACCCAGACCCCAAGGAGGAGCCAGACAAGAAAAGGGTAAAAATTAGGGATGGGGAGGTACTGTAAAATAGACTCATGGTATCGGTGGAGACATGGACTTGGCACTGAGATCGATGGAAGGGGAAAGGGGAGAAGCGTTAACAAGCTCAATCAGTGTCATTGTGACTCCAACACTCTTGCCCCGGGTATAGCAATGTCACACAACACAGTCAGACTGCAACAAACAGCTGTAATGTTTCTCATTCTCTGTCCTGCTGCTCAGCAACCTGTGAAGATCTGAGTTCTGATCAATATCCCATGATTGCATGTAATATGAAAACATTATTGAAAGAATAATTCTTAACAGACACTGCAGAGATGAGACATTGGGCCAGATAAGAAAGTCAGCTAGCCCTATCTCCCTCCTGCTCATAAAATGACATATCTCGACAGTGTCTGCATTAATAGTCTATCTGCCAGACTCAACACGTCAAAGGTTCATCACGGATGCAGAGAAATAAGTTGAGTTCAATTTCATCCCAACATCACACAGAAGCACAGTCATTTCGACTCACATAAATTACAATGTGAGCTGCAATTGACCAGAATGCCACTCCAGTGAGATCTATCTCAGCATTTATATCAGACAGCTGCAAACACACCATCAGGAAAAGAAAGAGCTGCCTGTAATCTCCCCGCCTCATTTCACAGTGGACTGCAGAGTATTACTGTCGAAATGTGCCATCATTGCAGTTATCACAAGGCATATTTTTCCATATCATTCACTTCACCCCAGGACTCTGAAATTTAATAATGTAAAGGAACGTCATAACATCTATTAATGCAAAGCTGTAAATGTGAAGAAAAACAAACTGATCATTAAGGTGAATATACAAAGGACATCATTCTCAATTTAATTTATTGATGGTTTTAGCATGTCTGATTCTATCTGTCACTGGTTGCATTAATTGAAGATAATTTTTCCCTCACTCTTTGATTGTTACTTTCAGCTTTTTCACTGCTCATTGCATGAAGCTGGAATATATTCCCAGTGAGACCATTCCCATTTTAAGGATGGGGGCTGCAGTTTTCACACACAATGTGAAATACCTTGGGAGAGGGAAATCTCTACATATTGTTTACACAAAGAATGTTCTGATACAAGGTCAATACCAGAAAGATATACAACAGGAAACAGAATAATCGATATCCATTTGAAATGTAGCCCATCTGTGAGAGAGGAACTGGAATTCCATTAGTAGAAACTTGGGCATATAACTTCTAACCACCACATTGGGCACTAAGAAGATGATCAAGATGTAGTCCTCAGCTGAAATGTTGGATTAGTCAGTGATTAGCACTAGACATCATCTCGGCATTGAATTTGAAACCAGTGCTAGGGAAAGTACTTGGTTAGCTATCAACAGACGTGCTCAGCAGACTGGCACATGTAATCACTCAAAGCAAAGCTGTACTATGTTTCAACAGGTAATTCTTCAAATCTCCTGTGACCAGTTGGTTAGAAGTAAACATGATGTTGATCTTGACTAAATGGTATTTAAAGGGATACCTACTATTTCATGGTCAATGCTGCTCAAGCTGAGAAGAGAATATCTGAAACACATTGGAAGATTTTCTGAGGCACCTGGTCAATGCCCAGGCAATGTCTTTTCCCAATTGTTTGGAGAACTTGGCCATCAGGATCGTTTACAGGTTCTTCCTTCATCTGAAAGAGAAATGGAAGGAAAAGCAGGAAGACGAGTGGGAAGAGGAGTGGAAAGAGGGGTAGGAAGAGGAGTGGGAAGAAGATTGGGAAGAGGAGTGGGAAAGGTTTGAAAGTGGAAAGGGAACATGAATGTGAAGAGGACTGGGAAGAGGAATGGGAAGAGGATGCAAGGCCAGGCAGAGCAGCACTTGTGAAGGGACAAGAGGGCATGGCAGATGGCACCTTCAAGTGGAGGATGCTTGAATAACTCTGGCCCTATTCCACCTAGACCTCTGATGCCTTTTGAGGGAACTTGTCTGCCTCTCCCTCAGTGTTTGAGGCACCCTGGAATATTCCCTGTGTGCCTACCATTGAGGTGTGCACCTTCTGGAGTCCATGTGTACCCCTCCATGAAATTGATCCTGATCACCTGTTTTGTTCTTGGACAAAAATTAGCCCCTGAGGGCATTGGGAGGCAAGCTGCCCATTCTGTCACTGTCAGATATCCAGCCTAACAGTGACATAACACAATCCCCTCCTGCACTATTACATACCCAGCCATGCCTTCTCTCAACATTAGCCCTGGAATGGTGGCACGTTCTGCATTAGCGATTTTTAATTAGCCTTGAGCACTACGTGACAGTAACAGCTGGGTAGGATGTTTTATTTAACATTGGACTGAATCTATTAATGGATAAAGCACAGCGATAAATTATGCATTGCACATTTGCTTTGTCAATGCACTGCACAGAACATTCACCTACACATTACCTGTTAACCAACCTCCTCAATCACATCCTATTCATTCCTCTGAAAGTATATCACTGCCTAAGAGTAAACTCTTCTTTTGATTTTACAAATTGTTGGTCCAATAGCCTGAAAGGTTGCAGCAATAGCACAGCAATGTGAAAAGTGTGGCAAGGCACTGGGTCTAGTGCTCGTATTACTGGCTCTTCAAGTCAGGTGTCAGTACTCCAGGATGCACTAGGTTCCCACCTGCACCTCCTCTACAGCCACTTCTTGTTTCCTTATCTGTATCATTCAGCAACCTCTTTAGCTGTGCAAAATTATCTCTTTGTTCATTTTCTCCCTCTAGCTTTTCACAGGTCTTTGCTTTTATTCTCCTGCCTCAATATTTAAAACCTGTTACATCCCCAAATCTCCAGTTCTGATGAAAGATCACTGACACGAAAATCTACTCAGTTTGTCTCTCCACACCTCACCTCATGACTTAAGGAGACACTGCCTGACCTATCATGTGCTCCTGGTTTGGATTTTCAGATTCTGCAAAAGTTTCCTTTTCTGTAAGCTCCTTTATCCATCTGTTCCCAATTCCAACATACGAAGTCCCAAGATGGTTTGACAGGACAGGTGTTGAGATGATATTTCCACTGAAATCTTGAACTGGGGGATGTTGTTACTGAATAAGGGGAAACTCATTTAAAACTGAGATGTGAAGGTATTTCTTCTACCAGAGGGTAAGGAATGCCCAGGATTCTTCATCCCACAGAGTTGCGGAGTTTACACCCTGGAAGTATCTGGACAGGAGATAGAGAAATTTTTAAAACTCAGGGATTTGAAGGCTGTGATGAGCTAGCAGTAAAGAGAGTTTGAGACCTGGTGCAGAGCATTTAGGATATGGTTGATTGCTGGGTCAGGCTTGAGGGGCTGAATGGTCTATTCCTGCTCATATTCCTTCTGGTGATATGTAACTCCTTTCTGTGCAGAGAAGCAAGCACCAGGGGGTTCTATACCATTACAGTGAATCTACAGTAAGAAACAGGTGACGCTTCTGATCCACATGAGCCCATTACTTCATCTCGTCTCAGTTTATCTTTCAATTTCATTCTCCCTCCTGTGTTTATCCACCATCCCCTTAATCAGCAGTGCGAGGGAAGCCGTTGGAAAAACTTTTGAAGGACAGAATCAATCTCCACCTGAAGAGGCAAGAATTACCCAAAGTTGGTCAGTGCGGCTTTGTCAAGGAGAGATCACGTCTAATCTAACACATTTGATTGAATTTTTCGAGGAGGTAACTAGGTGTGTAGATGAGGGTAATGCAGTTGTAGTCTACATGGACTTCAGTAAAACTTTTAGGAAGATCTCACATGGCAAACTGGTTATGAAGCTAAGACCCCATGGGATCCAGGGCAATTTGGCAAATTGGGTCTAAAATTGGATCAGTGGCAGGAATCAGTTAGTGATGATCAGAGATAACACAGTGTGGAACTGGAGGAAAGCTAATGTGTCCTCTAACTCCACGCAGTGTTATCTCTGACTCGAGCATCGGCAGTCCTTACCATCTCTGAATGATGATCAGAGAATGTTTTTCTGACTGGAAGTCTATGTGCACGAGTGTACCACAGGATTTGATTCTGGGTCCTTTGTTGTTTGTTGTGTCCAGAGATAATCTAGACAGGACTGTAGGAGGCATGATGAGTAGGCTCACAGAGGATAGGAGAATTGGTGGTGCCGTAAATAGTGAGGAGGAAAGGCTTGGACTACAGGACGATATAGACAGACTGGTCAGGTGGGCAGAACAGTGGCAAATGGAGTTTATTTTTGAATATGTGAAGTGGTGCAATTGGGAGGGGTGACAAGGCAAGGAAGTACACTTTGACTAGTATGATCCTGGGAAGGAAAGAGGATCAGAGGGTCCACACATAATTAAAGGCAGCCTCCACGCTTACTTCTTCAACCAGGAGCCTAATCCTCCCTCCTCTGACCCCTTCACCCGCTTCCAACACAAGTCCTCCTCCTGGACACCACCCCCAGACCTCCTACCCTCCCTCGACCTCTTCATCTCCAACTGCCGTCGAGACATTAACCGCCTCAACCTCTCCTCCCCTCTCACCCACTCCAACCTCTCCCCTGCAGAACGGGCAGCCCTCCGCTCCCTCCGCTCCAACCCCAACCTCACCATCAAACCCACAGACAAAGGTGGCGCAGTGGTAGTATGGCGCACTGACCTCTACATCGCCGAGGCCAGACGCCATAAACTCTAACACCACCTCCTATCGCCCCCTTGATCATGACCTCACCCCCGAGCACCAAACCATCATCTCCAACACCATTCATGACCTCATCACCTCAGGGGACCTCCCACCCACAGCCTCCAACCTCATTGTTCCCCAACCCCGCACGGCCCGTTTCTATCTCCTTCCCAAAATCCACAAACCTGCCTGCCCTGGTTGACCCATCGTCTCAGCCTGTTCCTGCCCCACCGAACTCACCTACACCTATCTGGACTCCATTTTCTCCCCTTTGGTCCAGGAACTCCCTACCTACGTCTGTGACACCACCCACGCCCTCCACCTCCTCCAGGACTTCCAATTCCCTGGCCCCCAACACCTCATCTTCACCATGGACGTCCAGTCCCTATACACCTGCATTCCACATGGAGATGGCCTCAAGGCCCTCCGCTTCTTCCTGTCCCGCAGGCCCGACCAGTCCCCCTCCACCGACACCATCATCCGCCTAGCTGAACTCGTCCTCACACTCAACAACTTCTCTTTCGATTCCTCCCACTTCCTACAGACCAAGGGTGTGGCCATGGGCACCCGCATGGGCCCCAGCTATGCCTGCCTCTTTGTAGGTTACGTGGAACAGTCCCTCTTCCGCACCTACACAAGCCCCAAACCCCACCTCTTCCTCTGGTACATTGATGACTGTATCGGCGCCGCCTCTTGCTCCCCAGAGGAGCTCGAACAGTTCATCCACTTCACCAACACCTTCCACTCCAACCTCAAGTTCACCTGGGCCATCTCCAACACATCCCTCACCTTCCTGGACCTCTCAGTCTCCATCTCAGACAACCAGCTTGTAACTGTTGTCCATTTCAAGCGCACCGACTCCCACAGCTACCTAGAGTACACCTCCTCCCACCCACCCTCCTGCAAAAATTCCATCCCCTATTCCCAATTCCTCCGCCTCCGCCGCATCTGCTCCCAGGATGAGCAATCCACTCCCGCACATCCCAGATGTCCAAGTTCTTCAAGGATTGCAACTTTCCCCCCACAGTGGTCAAGAATGCCCTTGACCGCGTCTCCCGCATTTCCCGCAACACATCCCTCACACCCCGCCCCTGCCACAACCGCCCTAAGAGGATCCCCCTCATTCTCACACACCACCCCACCAACCTCTGGATACAACGCATCATCCTCCGTCACTTCCGCCATCTACAGTCCGACCCCACCACCCAAGACATTTTTCCATCCCCACCCTTGTCTGCCTTCCGGAGAGACCACTCTCTCCATGACTCCCTTGTTCGCTCCACACTGTCTTCCAACCCCACCACACCCGGCACTTTCCCCTGCAACCGCAGGAAGTGCTACACTTGCCCCCACACCTCCTCCCTCACCCCCATCCCAGGCCCCAAGATGACTTTCCACATTAAGCAGAGGTTCACCTGTACATCTGCCAATGTGGTTTATTGTATCCATTGTACCCGGTGTGGCTTCCTCTACATTGGGGAAACCAAGCGGAGGCTTGGGGACCGCTTTGCAGAACACCTATGCTCGGTTCGCAATAAACAACTGCACCTCCCAGTCGCGAACCATTTTAACTCTTTCTCCCATTCTTCAGACGACATGTCCATCATGGGCCTCCTGCAGTGCCACAATGAGCCACCCGAAGGTTGCAGGAACAGGAACTCATATTCTGCTGGGAACCCTGCAGCCCAATGGTATCAATGTGGACTTCACCAGCTTCAAAATCTCCCCTTCCACCACCGCATCCCAAAACCAGCCCAGTTCGTCCCCTCCCTCCACTGCATCACACAACCAGCCCAGCTCTTCCCCTCCACCCATTGCATCCCAAAACCAGCCCAGTTCGTCCCCTCCCCCCATAGCACCACACAACCAGCCCAGCTCATCCCCTCCCCCCACTGCATCCCAAAACCAGCCCAGCCTGTCTCTGCCTCCCTAACCTGTTCTTCATCTCACCCATCCCTTCCTCCCACCTCAAGCCGCACCTCCATTTCCTACCTACTAACCTCATTCCACCTCCTTGACCTGTCCGTCTTCCCTGGACTGACCTATCCCCTCCCTACCTCCCCACCTATACTCTCCTCTCCACCTAGCTTCTTTTCTCGCCATCTTCGGTCCGCCTCCCCCTCTCTCCCTATTTATTCCAGAACCCTCACCCTAGCCCCCTCTCTGA
This sequence comes from Stegostoma tigrinum, assembly GCF_030684315.1. Taxonomy (NCBI): domain Eukaryota; kingdom Metazoa; phylum Chordata; class Chondrichthyes; order Orectolobiformes; family Stegostomatidae; genus Stegostoma; species Stegostoma tigrinum. Next base: position 3,455,613 of record NC_081385.1, on the reverse strand, counting down.
TGATGGGTCTAGGCCTGAAACGTCAGCCTTTGTGCTCCTGAGATGCTGCTGGGCCTGCTGTGTTCATCCAGCTCCACACTTTGTTATCTTGGATTCTCCAGCATCTGCAATTCCCATTATCTCAGAACAGGTAGATAGATGGTTATGAAGGCATTTTGGATACTTGCCTTTATTAGTTATGGCATTGAATATTAGAGAAAGGAGGTTATTGTGGAGGTGTTTACAACATTTGTAAGGCCACAGTTCCTACACTTTAGGAAGGATATGATTGCACTGGAGCGGATGCAGAGGAGATTCATCAGGATGTTGCCTGGGGTGGTGTGATTCAGCTGTGAAGAGAGATTAGATCGCCTGACATTGTTTTTCTTCGGGCACAGAAGGCAGGAGGGAGGCATTTGATTGAGGTGAAGGAATTTCCAAAGGGCACAAACAAGGTGATAAAGAGACACTGTAAAATTTAAGGACAGCTTCTCCCTTGCTGTTATCAGACTTATAAACAGACCTCTTATATATTAGAGTCCTGCTGGGATTCCCCTCCAGGACCAGGAAGCAGAATATGGGGCTGTTTCCAATCCTCAGGGCGGGGCAATTTGGTCGCCCATGAGGTTATCGTAAGATGCCCTGGACGTAATTAGCATGGAAGCAGACTTTCTGTCTAATTAAAATCAGTAGTACATTTGAAAAGACAGTAATAGCATCTTTCTCCTTGTGGGGAGCCACAGAAAATGATGGAATTAGGAGAGGTGATTTTTCAAAATGGAATCACCCTCACGTCAATTGTCACAGAATCATAGACACCCTACAGTGCAAATCGAGGCCATTTGGCCCATTGGGTCTGCAATGACCCTCCGAAGAGCATCATACCAAGAACCATATCCCTCCCATTCCTGTAACTCCACATTTTGCATGGCCAATCCACCAAGCCTGCACATCTTTTAACTGTGGGATGAAACTGGAGCTGCCAGAGGAAACCCACGCTGACCTGGGGAGAATGTTTAAACTCCCTCTCCACAATGGACTATCACTGTTGTCATACCCAAGCAACACGGAGCCCCTCCAGCCCTGTATGAAGCATTAGTCACCCTCCATTCCCGGGTCCTTAAAGAGATCTCCAGCAGCATGAAATTTATCCGAAATCAATCTGTACGGGCTTGTTATGACAAACATCCAAGGAGGGTTGGCTTTGAGCCAGCCGTGAATGTATTAAATGCAGAGCAGTCTCAAGGAGCTGAATTGTTTGCTCCTGATCCTAGTTCTTCTGCTCGTAACCTGGATCTTTGGGACCTGCCGTTAGGACGCTACATCTGTGCCACAAGAGGGTCTGGCTGAAATGGAGCCAGGGAACCAGCTTGCTGGTTGCAGGGGCTGACTTTGTACCCTTCCCACTGGCAAACTGGCCCTTTTTGTGACCTGGAAATCCAGCCCACACATTGGGGGCGCAAGCCTGAGTCTTGGGGGTAGCCCCTAAACAAGTTAAAGTTGCGTCTGTCACAGCACAGAGAATTGAGACTCACTGTGAAGGAGCAGTTTGTGATTCTGGTGATTGACTTATTTATCTAACACAAACTGTAAATAAGTACAGCAAATCAGCAGGAAGCCTACTTAGCAGATATACCTAGACAGACATCACAGGAGCAAGACAGGGCTCAAAATCCTCTTGGTATCAAACATAATTGGAAAAAAAGCTATCACATTCAGTCTCCCAAGGCCTATAACAATTTAAGATAGAGAATTGGCAATTATTATGCAAATTTCAGCTTGAATTCCATCACAATACAAACAGAGGAAATTCAGCACACGTCACTGATTAGCAGCTCTCTCTGGATCTGCTCTGAGTCCTGTGATTTCTGACAAGCCAGCTCCCTGGCAGCAGGAGTCCATGATTCTTTTGAGTTGTATTTTAATTCTGATGTTGGGCCTGGATGAAAACTCATGCCTCCAGACCGAAAGTTCATTGTGAAATAGGCCAGCAAAGCACCTGGTGAATGACAATACATATAGGTCTTGTCAATGGTGTCCAAATTCTGCGCATAGATTAAAACAACTGAATGGAGCTCAACATTTCATTAATGACATGAACTATTAAGGAGGATGGACTTGGCTCTGTGAATCTGGGAATCATTCAATGATTCAAAGGTTTACACAATGAACAGATGGGAAAAGCCATGTGTTTGCGCTACATTGCATGATCTCAACTGAGAACAGCTGTGAATCCATTGGCAACAGCATCCCTAGTGTCAATGGTATTATTCAGCAAAAATATTCGGACCAATATTACAGACAAATAGACCATTGCCAATAATGATGTGCCTTTGGGAGTGCCTATGGCTATCCAAATGAACATCCAGAAACTTTTCAATCATGTTCCATAAGTTCAGGACACTGCAAGTATTCATGAAAATTTGAGAAAAATGAAGTGTACCTTATAATAGTACACAACTTTGTTGAATTTTTCAGGGACAGCTCAAAGGCTTCGTAGCATGAATCACTGTTCATTGGCAAAAGGCCATTCTTTGATTACTATTTATGGGATCTCACTGTACAAATAATAGTTTCTGCTTTTATCTAGTGAATGGGTCACTGTGATTTGCTCCTTGTGAAGGTCATTTTTTGATAGAAATTACAAACTTCAGGGCAGGACGACAGAAGGTGTGGACTTGTTGGGCCGAAGGGCCTGTTTCCACACCATCGGGATTCTAAGAGTTTACAATCCTAAAACAATGGGACAGTGTAGATAGAAACAGGCAGCTTTCAGTACTTGAGGGGGAAAAATATAAAAAGTCATTGATTTACAATAAATGTAAAAGTTTCAGAACGGAGGACTGAAGAAGCCTATTCACATTGAGAATGATCAGACTGTGAAATCTAGGCTGAACAGTTGTGGTGAAATCTGTGTCAACAATCAAACTTAGATTGGAGAGAAGGAAGACTGAATGGATATGAGGACAGGGTGGGTAAACGTGATTAGAATAGTTTACTCACACAGAGGATAAAGATTAACATACAGTGGCTGAGAGCTGATGGAGTCATTTCAAGAAAATACCTTCACAATGCAACCTGAGTCATACTTCCTTGCTAATTCCCAATTTAACCCTTTTTTTTCTCCTATTCCTTTCAAACTCACTGATTCCTAGCTCTGTGGGTCCTTGGCCCATTAGTAAGGAGTGTCAATATTTCGAAAAGTGTTTAACTTTGTTACTACTGATTGTAACAAAAGCAGATTGATACCAGAATAAGGCTGTGGTGGTATACTGGATGCATTGTTGGGCTAATACTTTGGAGTGCCCAATGATGTGGGAAATTTAAATTCAGTAATGAATAAATCGAAACGACAAAGCTAACAATAGTGACAACAAAATAGCCAGATTATTGTTCTAAAAAAATGAGGTTTGCTAATACCTCTTAATGGAGGCAATCTGCTGTCCTTTCTGGGTCTGCCTTACATATGGCTCCAGACCCACAGATGACTTTTAACTGCTCTCTGAAATAGTCTCCCAACCCACTGAATAAACAGCACTAAATAAAGAACTTGTCAATGATGTCCAAACACTATGAATAAATTAAAACAACTGAATGGAGCTCAATATTTCATTAATGACATGAACTATTAGGGAGGATGAACTTGGCATTGAGAATCATTCAATGATTCCAAGGTTTAGCGAGCAAACTCACATTCAGACCTCAACCTGAGCTACAAATCTTCTCAAAACTCGCTAACAATGAACAGATTGGAAAAAACCCTGTGTTTGTGCTACATTGCATGATCTCAGCTGAGAACGGCTGTGAATCCATTACCTTCAGCATCCCTAGTATCTCTGGAATTATTTAGCAAATGCATTTGGACAAATATTACAGACAAATAGAGCATTGCCAATAATGATGTGCCTTTGAGAGTGCCTATGGCTATCCAAATGAACATCCAGAAACCTTTCAATAACGTTCCATGCCAAATATAATTGACAAAAACAGGAATGCGTGGAATTGGAGGTAAGATTTTGGTCAGGTTTGAAAACTGATTGGAGGGTAAACGCTCAGAATCTATTTCCTACTAAATCCTAGAAGGTTTAAAGCATGAGACAAATCATGTCAGATCTACTGGATTTAACAAAATTAAAATATTCCAGATGGAATTCCTGTCTCAAGGAGCCAGAAATCCACCTTGTCTGGTTACCTATACTCTGCCGTTGAAATGTTTCTCCTAGTTTACTCTATAAAAAGCATTCTTGGTTTTGATCACCTCTATTAAGTTTCTCCCCTCTCAGGAGAACAACCTCAGTGGGTCCAGTTTAACAGCAATAGTTTCTACTTATATTGTGCCTATAGCATCTTGCTACAATTATGCATTTAATGAAGGAAGCAGTCCACGTCCAAATTTAGTAAGACAATTGAAATAACAGCACAGAGGCCAGTATCCCATCGCCAAGTGATCCTTTATTTTGGTATGCACAGGACATGGACTCTGACCAGCTAGCTCAGAGCCAGTCCCTAGAGTAAGGGCACTCACTGAGACTCCTGTTTATATCTGTCAGCCAGGATTCCTTGATTGGTCCAGTTTATCAGCCCCAATCAGGGATCTCGTACTCTATGGATTCACCTGGCCAACTTGTTTCAATCACTATATCAATATTCAGGCATGGGTTGACAAATTACAAATAACATTATCACTACAGAAGTCCGAGACAATGACCATATCTAACAATATGAAATCTAATCATCACCTTTTGGGTTAGCATGGTGGCTCAGTGGTTAACACTGCAGCCTCACAGTGCCAGGGACCTGGGTTTGATTCCACCCTCAAATGACTGTCTGTGTGAAGTTTACACATCCTCCCCATGTCTGCATGGGTTTCCTCTGGGTGCTCCGGTTTCCTCCCACAGTCCAAAGATGTGCAGGTTAGGTGGATTGGCCATGCTAAGTTGCCTGTAGTGTTCAGGGATGTGTAGGTTAGGTGGGTTATAGTGGGGTGGGTCTGGGTAGGATGCTTTGAGGTCGGGTGTGGGCTTGTTGGCCCGAAGGGCCTGTTTCCACACTGTGGGGATTCTATGATTTATAATCTTTTCACAATCAAAGGCAACACCATCACTGAATCACCTCCCATCAACATCCTGTGAATTACCGTGGATCAGAAACTGAGCTTGACTGGCTATATAAATGCTATAGCTACAAAAGCAGTTCAGAGGCTGGAATCCTGCGGTGAGTAACTCACCTCCTGACTCCCCAAAGTGTGTCCACCATCTACAAGGCACAAGGCAGGAGTGTGATGGAATATTGTCCTCTTACCAGGATGCATGCAGCTCCAATAACACTCCGAAAAAGCACAAAACACCAGCTTGATTGGCATCACATCTATAAATACTCACTCGCTCCATTAATGACATATGGTAGCAGCAACATGTACCTGAATGAAATGCTGCAAAAACCTTCCAAACCTACATTCACCAACATCTAGAAGGACGAGGGCAGCAGATACATGGCAACACCCCCTGCAAGTTCCCTTCCAAGCCAGTCACCATCCTGACTTGGAAATATATCTCTCTGCTCTTCCTTCACTGTTGCTGGGTCAAAATCCTGGAACATTCTCCCCAAGGGCATAGTGGATCAACCCACAGCCCATGGACTGCAGCGGTTTCAGAAGACAGCTCACCACCAGCTCCTCTAGGGCAACCAGGGACAGGCAATAAATGCAGGCCAGCTAGTGATGCCCACAACTCATCAAAGGTTGCAAAGAAGGTGGTGCATTGGAGGTTAATGAGATTGCTCTGTGTGGTTAAGGGGGCATGATCCAGTGATGAGAAGCAGAGTAAATTGGGATTTTGTTCCCTGGAGTTCAGAATAATATGAGGCAATCTTAGTAATTCCTACACAATTCTGAAGGTGCTGGAATGGGTACATACGAAGAGGTGGTTTCCACTGGTCAGAGAATCATATATACGGGGACTAATTTGAGAATAGAAGACTGGTCATTTAGCAATGAGATTAGGAGAAATTACTTCACTCAAAGGGTTGTGACTCTGTTCAAATTCTGTAAACCAGGGGGTTGTGAATGCTTCATTGATTTAAGGCCAAGAAAGATTTTGTTCTCTTGGGGAATTGAGGATAATGGGGATTCGGCAGAAAATTGCAGTTGAAATCGTGGTCAGCCATTATGGTATTGAGTGGCAGATGGGCACTGCCATCAATGACTGATTCTATTTCTTGAATCCTTTCTAAAGATAATGAACTGTCATAAGGCACATCTCCCAATAGAACTAATGCTGCTCATCGCTCTCAGCAAATTTCTCCTACGCTCTCTCTTAGACTCTCCCATCCAGCCTAAAGTACTCAGGGTTGAAAAGTCCAACTGGCATTTAACCATTATATTTATTGAGGTTTAGCGTAACATCTTTGCTTTTATTCTCTGTTACATTAAAAATCGAGGCACATATACAGATCAGAATCAGTGCAGCACAGAGATCTTCGAAGCTGTACGGCTGGAGCAGGTTATAAAATAGAAAGGGTTGAGGCCATGGAAGTTTTGAATGCAAGGATGAGAATTTTTAAATTGATTTGAAAATTCCTCTGCCTTCATGCCCAGGGATAAGACTGGGTTGGCTCAGGAAGCTGATTAACGGTTGCTCAGTCAAAACTGGCTGGTGATTGACTTTTCCACTGTGGAACCATCTCATTGTGATTCGAATAAAATAATTTTCAGGGTAATTCCAGAAATCACATACCTTGTCAACAAAGCAATGATAGGATCTGAAGCCTTTTGCACCTTGGCATATCAAATTCAATTAATGTGAAATCTGGGTCATATCGGAGGAGCATTTGTTGGCCTAAAATTGATAGTTTTCTATCATTCCCTCAGGACTCAAACTAATTCTGCAGACTGATTCACATCGTTTCAAAGAATCTGGAACACCATCAAATCTCCATTTTGTTAGGTTTTTTTATTCACTCAGTTTTCTCCAAGGCACTTGATCTCTCTGGAATATGGTTTTCATCAGCAGCAGCCGCTATGCCCTAACCAAGAGTGAGCCTTAGCTGGAATGATGTAGGGTTATCTCAAAATTGTGCCTGTTTCCTGTGACCTGATTGACCAGGGGATGTTGTCCAACACTTATGTTACCAGAGTGCTTCATAATTGTGAAAACCTCCACCAGTTCATCCCTCAATTTTCTCAATTGTAATGAACAAATCTTGGATTTTGTGACTCCAAGTTTCCTTCATCAGTAAAACCCTGGTGATTCAGCACAGTTCCTTCTCCAATGTGTTTGCATCCTTCCTGTACTGTCTCTCCAAAACAGCATCAGGAAGGAAGAGAGCAGAGGCTAAAGGACAATAAAGCATCTCAATTGATCACAAGTGGATACATATGGGAAGATCCAAGAGGGTATGAAAGGGTTAACAGAAAGCTCACAGATCAGGGTCTTAGATAACAAAGTGTGGAGCTGGATGAACACAGCAGGCCAAGCAGCATCTTAGGAGCACAAAAGCTGATGTTTCGGCCCGAAGCGTCAGCTTTTGTGCTCCTAAGAAGCTGCTTGGCCTGCTGTGTTCATCCAACTTCACACTTTGTTATCTCGGATTCTCCAGCATCTGCAGTTCCCATTATCACAGATCAGGTTCTTAATGGGTTTGAAGACTAGGCGCAAGGTGTCAAAGCACCGGGATCGAGGAGGTCAGAATTTGTTGAAATCGTAGAGTTTGGTGTGAGGTCTCCGATAGAGCAATCACAGCATTATTATTTCTTTTGTGATGGATTCTCATTATGATTCTTTGGTGTTGATAAACTATGCCCATCCGGGTCACCAGACACGAAACATTAACTCTAATTTTCTCTGCACAGAAGCTGCCAGACCTGCTTAGCTTTTCCAGCAACTTGTGTTTTAGCCCTGAGAGTCTCATTTCAATAACCCACAGCTTTTACTCCACAGCTGCTGGGTGCTCAGGAATCAGGTGTTTCAACAACATGAAAATCTGAAAACCGACATTCTCTAATCGGTTACAGAAATACTACAGCACAGAAGGAGGACATTCAACTCATTGTGCCTACTCTTCTCAACTACTCATTCATAAGAATTGTTATCCTGTGCCAGTCACCTGCTTTTTACCCATACTCTTGCACATATTTCATCTTAAAAATCATCCAATGCCTCAATTAAATCTGCTCCCACCACATTCCAAACAATGTTTTCCCTACCCTCACTACTCAATGTGTGGAAAGGTTTCTCCTCACTTGATTGTCAACGTTTATAATTGTATAATAAAAAAAAGGACTATTATTGATCAGTGGAGGTCAGCTATCAACAAAGGTCTGTCAAAGCTCTTCCTCAGCTCTGTGAAAATTCTCAACTACTAACTTACAAGTGTGACTAGCATTTAATTTGAAAAACCCTTCATTCCTACTCTCATTCAGATCTGTGCTGAACTACATGATTGAGCTATTCCAAATGATGAAGAGGATTGATTTTGTTTGGGTGGACAGGTAAGTAGGGGAGGAGGGGAGAAGGAAGACACATCAGAACCGAACAAGAAAGCACTGACATATTAGTTTCCTTCGAGAGTGACAGAGCCCAGGTACAGAGAGGCACTGCATGTGAGTGAGTGCGGAATCATTACAGATTATCAAAGGAGAAGCGGCTGAATTTCTGAGAGTGGAGACATCTTGAATTTTTGAAGGTTAGTTAATGTGAAATAACAGCACAGAGGCAAGTGTCTCATCACCAAGTCACACTGTATTTACTCATGCAAAGTACACCAGCTGTGATCAATCAGCTCGGTGTCAGTTCCTGAAGCGAGGAGATTCCAAATCCCCTGTTTACACTTGTCAGCCATTGGGCCTGGCTAAGAGCCTCAATCAGGGATCCCACAGTCAATTAGATCCACCTAGTTCCAACCATGACAGAAGCGTAGCTGTAACTTGTTCTCAGTGTTGGATTCTCCTAGGATTTGCTGGACCTCCTTCAGAGAGTGGAAGGAATTTCAGAAATAATTTCTAAATTGTCCGAAGGTCTGCTTCATGTTCTCTTGCCTCTGTTGTGAGATGGGGATGGGTGCTGACACAGACAGAAGATTCAGGATAGAAGAGGTTAGATGAAGCAGCTGGTATTATCTTTTCCTTTGTGGGATGTTTAAGCGAATCGTTACTAAGCTTTTTTTGAATTCAGTTCGGTGCTTGGTGGTCTGTAATTCCGAATAGGTGTTAGAAAAATATGTCCAAGATATGTAGGATTTGCAAGAATTTACAATTTTGATTTATAGAATGTCTCCAGGGACAAGGGATATGGATTGGATAGGGAGAAGCTTTCTTCTGCTTGTAAAAGGGACAAGAATGAGAGGGGTATTGATTTAAAGTGATGTGCAAAAGAAGCAAGAGCAATGTGAGAAAAAGCTTTTCCACTCAGTGAGTAGTTAGGGTCTAGAATACACTGCCTGGAAATGTGGTGGAGGCGGCTCAGTTGAGACATTGAAAAGGGCACTGGATGGTCAATTAGTTAGAAAGAGTGTGCAGGGACTTGGGGAACAGGAAGGAGACTGACATAAGGTAATAGAAACAACACAAGTCTGATGGGCTGAATGACCTACTCTGCAGCACAATAATTTTGCAATTCTGTGAATGTTAATTCAGAGCAAAACAACAGAGCCAGGTATTCCTCCCTGAGATATCTGATCCCAGCCTGTCTTCGGACGCTGCACAGAATCATAAAACTGGAGAAGCCGTACAGTGTGGAAGCAGGCCATTCAGCCCATTGGATCCACACTGACCTTCCAAAGAGCATCCTACCCAGACCTACTCCCCCTGTCCTATTCCAGTAACTCTGCATTTCCCATGGCTAATCCACCCAGCCTGCACATTGTGGGCAATATAGCATGGCCAATCCATCTAACCTGCACATCTTTGGACTGTGGGAGGAAACCAGAGCGGCCAGCAGAAACAGGAAAAGTGTGCAAAATTCCACACGGACAGTTGCCCGAGGGTGGAATTGAACCTGGGTCCCTGGTGCTGTGAGGCACCAGTGCTAACCACTGAGCCACCGTGCCGCCCCAAATCCAATTAGTTCTGTTGCTCTTTTTCTTCTAACATTAGCTTTAACTGCTTAGCCTATACCAACTAGGAAACTTCCAAAGGTGGATCTCCCTCGCATTGATGGGTGCAATAGCTTTCCTTAAAGATGTATCAGCAGCTGGGAGTCATATGGAAAAATTCCAGAGCAAAAACTATTTTTGATTTTCTCCAACATGGTTCCATCACATGGAGAGGTCCCAGTGTGAGTGCCCCTGCCGTGGACAGATGGTAAGAGACTAAAGTGGACCGTGCCCAGTGCAATGAGGAGTATGCTTATTGTAATAGCCATGGTACTCAATGGTGGTCAGCACCTTTGGAGGAGGGAAGCTGAACACCTTTTAAGGACTCGGGTGGTAAGGTGAAGTGGTAACTGACTGAAACCAGACACTGTTGTTAAGCTGAGAAAACACGGTGTGAAGCTGGATGAACGCAGCAGGGCAAGCAGCATCAGAGGAGCAGGAAAGCTGACGTTTCATGTTGAGACCTTCTTCTGAAAAAGGGTCTCGACCTGAAACATCAGCATTCCTGCTCCTCTGATGCTGCTTGGCCCGCTGTGCTCATCCAGCTTCACACCATGTTATCTCAGATTCTCCAGCATCGGCAGCTCCTACTATCACTGTTGTTAAGCTGACTGCAGTAATTATTGACAAGAACCCTAAAAAACCTTGCCCAAGCCCCGCTACCTGTAACATCATGATTGATCCAATGGGACCCAGCCACTGGCCTCTCTATATGGTTCTTTCCCCAGGCTTGCGCAGGGATTCCACTTAGTGCCTTGGGCCAGTATACAGTCTGGACATAGGACAATGAATCAGACTCCTTTACAGTTAAATATTAACTCATTTAAGTAAGAATCTGTTTACTAAATCATCCTTTATCCTAATCCTTCAAAGAGGTTTTTTTGTCAATTGAAAGTGCTCCATTATTCTTCAAATATAATGTAATTTTCAGTTTTTTAAAATAATTGAATATTAAGGGACATGCAAATTATATAAAGGTCATCTGGCAGTAATTTAAAATACTAAGTACCATTGAACTCTCTGTCACAGGATCCAATTCCACACTAATCAAATGGAAAAGAACACATCCTAATCCTCTGGGAATTTTCTTGCCCCCCTCTCCTCTCTTAAATGTACTCGCATAGATCCAGAATTCACTTCCTTAACCCGTTCCTGTTATTTTATCTTTCCATAGTGCCCTCCATGTGACATCACAAACATGAAAACATAGAAAATAGAAACAGGAGGAGGTCATTGGCCCTTTCAGGCTGCCCCATCATTCAATAGGATCATGGCTGATCCAATATTCCCTACATCTACTTTCCTGCATTTTCCTTTGATTCCCGATTGATCAAGAATCTATCTGAGTCTTAAATATACACAAGGACTCTTCTCCCACAGCTCTTGATAGCAAGGAGTTCCAAAGACTCTCACTCTCTGAGAGAAGAAATTCCTCCTCATCTCAGTCTAATATTGGCAGCCCTTTGTTTTAAGACTGTACCCTGTAGTCTTAGACTCTCCTATGACAGCAAGTGTCCTTTCAGCATGTATCCTGACAAGCCCCTTAAGAATCTGAGATGAGATCACCTCCCATTCTTCTAAACTCCTGTGAGTGGAGTCCGACCTGTTTAGTCTTTGATCATAAGACAATCCCTCCATACTGAGGATCATCCCAGCCAACCTTCTCTGAACTGCCTCCAATGAAGTTATATTTTTTTCTTAAATAAAGGAACCAAAACTGCTGAGAGCGCTCCAGATGTGGTCTCACCAGCACCTTGTACTGCTACAGTTAGACTTCCTTACTCTTATTCTTGAAATGTTTTGAAATAAGGGCCAAAATTCCATTAACCTTCCTGATTACCTGCTGCCCCCTGTGTGCCAGCTTTCTGTGTTTCATGCACAACTCTCCCTATGTCTCTTTGTGTTGCAGCTTTCTGCAGTTTTTCTCCATCTATAAGACCATAAGACCATAAGACATAGGAGTGGAAGTAAGGCCATTCGGCCCATCAAGTCCACTCCGCCATTTAAATCATGGCTGATAGGCATTTCAACTCCACTTCCCTGCACTATCCCCGTAGCCCTTGATTCCTTCTGAGATCAAGAATTTGTTGATCTCTGCCTTGAAGGCATCTAACCTCCATATTTTTGTACAACTGTTGTATGAAGCGCCGAATGATCCTATGGGATGGTATGTTGAGAGGGACTGGCAGCTGAGAACGAGGCAGCTTCATTGTAACAAAGAACTTCAATGATTTTAATTAACTGATTAATTAATTTGTTATTATTTGGTCTCAGGATAATTTTCCTCTTACAAATCTATAGCATGCAAGAAATAATCTTACAGTTGGAAGTAGAATAGGATTTCCATTCTGATTAACATAATCCCTCATTAATTTTCTGTTGTTGCAGTTTGTTTTTATTCACTCATGAGGCATGGGCCTTGCTGGCTGTGTCCAGTATTTATTTATTTGCCCCTTAAGAAGGTGATGGTAAGCTGCATTCTTGAATAGCTGCAGTCCATGTGCTGTAGTTTGACCCACAATGCTCTTAGGGAGGGAATTCCATTAGTTGACCCAGCAACAGTGAAGGAATGGCGAAATATCTCCAAGTCAGGGCGGTGAGTGGCTGGAGGGGAAGAACATGCAGGGCGTAGTATTCCCATGTATCTGCTGCCCTTGATCTTCCAGGTGGAAGAGGTTAGGGATTCGAAAGGTGTTGTCTCGGGAACCTTGGTGAATTTCTGCAGTGCATTTTGCAGATAGCACACACTGCTGCTACTGGGAATCAGTAGTGGAGAGAGTGGATGCTTATGGATGTGGTGCCTATCAAGTGAGTTGCTTTGTCCTGGAAGTGTGTGATGTAAATAAAATACTTCCTACTATCACTATTGTTAAGCTGACTGCAGTAATTATTCACAAGAACCCTAACAAAAACTTGCCCAAGTCCCGCTCCCTGTAACATCATGATTGTTACACCTCTCATCTTTTGTCGTTCTAAAGTGATAAGTCCTAACTCTCAACTTATCCTCATAAGACCTTCCCACCATACCAGGCAACATCCTGGTAAATCTACTCTGTACCTTTTCCAAGCTAACACAACACATGCCTTCTTAACAACTCTCTCCACCTGGTGGCAGCTTTCAGGGAACTGTGGACATGAACCCCGAGATCCCTCTGCTCCACCACACTGCCAAGAATCTTTCCATTAACCCTGTATTCTGCTTTCAAATTTGTCTTTCCAGAATGAATCACCTCACACTTTTCAGGGTTAAACTCCATCTGCCACTTCTCAGTCTAGCTCTGCATCCTATCAATGTCCCTTTGTAATCTAGAACAGCCCTCCACACTATCCACAACGCGATCCACCTTCATATTGTCTGTGAACTTACTAATCCACCCTTCCACTCCTACATTAAAATCATTTACAAAAATCACAAATAGAAGAGGACCCAGAACAGATCCTTGTGGGACACCACTCGTAACTGAGCACCATGTTGAATATTTTCCATCTACTACCACCCTTTGTTTTCTAAGGGTCAGCCAATTCCGAATCTAATCTGCCACATTGCCCTCTATCCCATGCCTCCTTACTTTCTGCCTGAGCCTACCATAGACTGGTCAAGGGGAAGGCAAACTCAAAAACTGTTGTTAAACATAGAAAGCAGACTAAAATGATTTATTATACATTAGTGCTGAATACTGTTGTTGATATTAATCATATATATACCAGGCTTTGGCTTATTTGCTTCATTCAGTAAAAACTAATCTGTCTCCTTTGTGTTTTCATGTCGAAGTGTCATGCTTATCGTTACACCTTACTTAAATCCATATATACCACATCCACTGCTTTCCCTTCATCCATGTGTATGGCCACCTCTTCAAAGAATTCAGTAAGGCTTGTGATACATGATCTATGCCTCACAAATCTATGATGACTATCATGAATCAAACTGTGCCTATCCAAATGATCATAAATCCTATCTCTTAGAGCCCTTGCCAATAATTTGCCCACTACTGACTTAAGATAGTGGACAGGCTTTGGGGAATCAGGAGATGAGTTATTGACTGCTAATTCATAAACTGCTTTTGTAGCCATTGTATTTATATGGTGAGTTCAGTTTAGTTTCTGGTCCATGGAAACCCCAAGACATCATTAATTGGGAAATTCAGTATGCCAATGAATCTTAAGAGTCAATGAGTAGATTCTCCCCTTGTGAAGATGGTCATTGCCTGACATTTATGAGGCACAGATGTTATTTGTCATTTGTTCCTGCATTTGGACTTGGACTGCTTCAGTACCTGAGGAGTCATGACTGGTGCGGAACCTTGTGTAATCATCAGAAAACATCTCATTTCTGACCTTATGATGGAGGATGGTCACTGATGAAGCAGCTCATGATGGGGGGCCTGCGGACGTTATTCTAAGGAATTCAGTTTATGATCCTGAGCAAGAGTGTCAGGAACACACTCAACCTCAAGAATCCATGTCAACCCCTGGCAGCCTGACTGACAAGAACGCTGTCAGCTTGGGAAGGCGGCGAATCTGAGCCAAAATCGATAAGTAAAGATGTGGGTTGGCAGCAAACCAGACAGACTGGAATGTGATTCCTGCCACCAGGTCTTCAGATCATCGAATGCACTGACCAGAAAGTCACTCCATGACATTACTTTTAGTGTGTTGTTTGGTGCTACACTGACTTTGGGTTTGAGATATACTGGGCAAGGGGAAGGCAAACTCAAGAACTGTTGTTAGACTTAGAAATCAGACTAAAATGATTTATTATACATTAATACTGAATATTGTTCTTGATATTACTCACACATATACCAGGCTTTTGCTTATTTGCTTCATTCAGTAAAGACCAATGTATCTCCTTTGTGTTTTCATGTCCAAGTGTCATGCTTATCGTTATGCTATTATCTTGTCAGTCATCCAGTCTGTATTGTTGCAGTATGGGTCAGTCCAGGGAGCATCATGTGTTCCAACTCCACCCATACTGCCTAGTCATTATTCAGTGTAATGCTGCTCGGTGGCATCATCACACGTTACTCCAGGATCCTGCAGTTGTTGGGAGATTTCAATATTTACCCGATTTCTTCTGTCTGCTGCTTAAAGGGTTTGTTGGACCCTCAGATATCCTGAACAGGGACGGAATTTATTTAAGAGTTTACAATGCAAGACTAACAGGGACTAGGGGCTAACAAGGTAACAAAGCCTGGAATTAATATGGGAATAGGGGCTGAGGGCTGACAAGGGAACATAGTTTAGAATTAATGTGGGAATAGGGACCTGGGTGACTGGAATACAAATTCAGGGTGATTGAGCAGTGAATCAGTATGATTACACAGTGAGTCACCCATACCCTTCCCTAGAAGTTTCAGAGTTACTCTTACCCTGAATAAACATTGGGCAGTATTTAAGCAGGAGGTTGTTGGGGGTTGGTGGGGAGAGTTCCACCTGCTGGCTGGCAAGCTGATGAAAACCCCTCCTTTGGGGAAAGTGTACTCAGTTTCTCCGAAGTGGTCTGGCCTACATGTGACTCCTGACCCACAGCAATGTGGTTGACTCTGAACTGGCAATTAGGGATGGGCAATAAATGCTGCCTGGGCAGCGACGCTTTTATCCTGTAAATGAATGAATAAAAATAAAACGCGTATGAAAAAAAAGGCAGGGCTTTTCTAGGACGAAGGATATTCTGCAGAAATCCCGCAGCCCCGTGAACAGCCGGCCAACCCAATAATTTGTTCCTGGGCCTTATCCCACTTACTGCTGGTTCAAGCTGAGCGGGCGACAGGACAGGGCTCTAATGCAAACATTAATGCCCACCTAAAGGGCCTGATCAGAAGTGGAGAGGGGCAGCTCCAGCAATTACACCTGAGCAATCATCTACCCTGCCTCCAAACCTGCCCCGGAGGACAGCATTAAATTCCTTTGTGACCCGGCACTCACACAGTGAGAGACCAACAGCTTGAATAAACCCTGTATAATTACAGGATAAATTCAGCAGCACAACATTTTAAACTGGGTGATATAAAATAGATGAGTAGAGAGGAGTACCTTTAAATTCCTGTGCTGTCAGTATGGTTCTCCTCCCCTTGTCTATAGTTTCTGTGAGTCTGGGTTTGTGAAGTTATCAATCAGGATTGGGCAGGTGACTGAAAGCATGTTGCTTCTCTGTCATGAACATGTCCAACAACAGCTCAAGCTGAACACTCTGAATTTATTCCTTTGCCTGGACAGGGATCTAATTGAACCAGAGGCTTGGAGGTGCCAGTATTTCCAATGGGAACATGTAAATGTGAGTGATGGAGCAAATCTTGGTAATTAATGGAGTCACTACAATGAGTTCAACACTCCACTCTCACAAAGTTACTGGCATTCCTCGTGAATAGTCATGCTCTTGATAGAAACAAAAGAACCTTTGTCACACAAGCCAGGAACCAAGTGAAACAAAGCTGTAACTGTACAAACAACCAGGATTGACATCTGCTTCATCTCTGAATTGTCTGACTCTGAGTTTCTTGCCTGCTAAAAGATGGAGGTATTAAACAAGGCCCAGATACTTTTCCATCAAAACCGAGTAAATACCAGAAAAGGTTGTTCCAGGGCCATCTCCACCCTGTCTTCAGACAATTGTTACCCTACCCTAAGTCACTGCCCCAGGCCACTGGCCCTGATCACAGTCGTTCTGTCCCAGGACACTGGCCCTGACCACAGTCACTCTGTCCCAGGATGTCACCCCTGACCACAGTCACTCCGATCCAGGCCACTGTCCCTGACCACAGCCACTCTGACCAGGCTACTGCCCATGGCCATATTCATAAATGATTGAGAACCACGAGCAGAAATAGGCCATTCAGTCCCTCAAACCTACTCTACCTGTTAATAAAACCATGGTTGATCTCATTGCATCCTCAATATCATCACCCCACCTGCTCTCGGTAATCTTTTAACCAGTTGCTAACTAAAAATCTGCCCATTTCCTTGTACTGAAGAATCTGTGCCTGGGTACCTTGTACCTAAGATAGTGTCGTAAGGGGCAAGTCGTAAATTTTTTCACTTACTCACGAGACAATAAAGCGAATTCAATTCAATTCCTTAAATTTATTCAATGTCCCACCGCACTCTGGGGTAGAGAATTTCACAGATTCATGACCCTTTGAAAAAAGTAATTCCTCTTCATTTCTGTTCTAAATCTGTTGCCCCTTAGTTTGAAACTGCGACCACTCATTCTAGATTGCCCCACATGGGGACTTGCTCTGTTTCAGGCTACTATCCCTGACCAAAATCTTAGGTTATGGTCCTAGATTAGACATTCACCTGACCTCAGATTGATGTCCCAGACTACAGTCCTCCTGCCTGTTCCTGATGTGTGTGGGAATGTTGACCACACATTGTGAAGTGGACTGAGAGAGATAGAGAGAGAGAGACAGAGAGAGAGAGAGAGAGAGAAAGAGAGAGAGAGTTTTGAACATCATGAGCCACCAGGATTATGACACAGAGATAATGGGGACTGCAGATGCTGGAGAAACTAAAATAACAAAGTGTAGAGCTGAATGAACACAGCAGGCCAAGCAGCATCTTAGGGGCACAAAAGCTGATGTTTCGGGCCTAGAGACTTCATCAGAAATGGGGGAGGGGGAGAAGGTTCTGAAATAAATAGGGAGAGAGGGGGAGGCAGATCGAAGATGGATAGAGGAGAAGGTAGGTGGAGAGGAGACAGACAAGTTAAAGAGGCGGGGATGGAGCCAGTAGAGGTGAATGTAGGTGGGGAGGTAGGGAGGGGATAGGTCAGTCCAGGGAGAATGGACAGGTCAAGGGAGCGGGATGAGGATAGTAGGAAGGAAATGGGAGTGCGGCTTGAGGTGAGAGGAGAGGATAGGTGAGAGGAAGAACAGTTTATAGAGGCGGGGACGAGCTGGGCTCGTTTTGGGACGCAGTCGGGGGAGGGGACGAACTGGGCAGGTTTTGGGATGCGGTGGGGCAAGGGGAGATTTTGAAGCTGGTGAAGTCCACATTGATACCATTGGGCTGCAGGGTTCCCAAGCGGAATATGAGTTGCTGTTCCTGCAACCTTCGGGTGGCATCATTATGGCACTGCAGGAGGCCCAGGATGGACATGTCCTCTAAGTAATGGGAGGGGGAGTTGAAATGGTTCACGACTGGGAGGTGCAGTTGTTTATTGCGAACCGAGCGGAGGTGTCCTGCAAAGCTATCCCCAAGCCTCTGCTTAGTTTCCCCAATGTGGAGCAGGCCACAATGAGTACAGTGGATGCAGTATACCACATTGGCAGATGTGCAGGTGAACCTCTGCTTAATGTGGAAAGTCATCATGTGGCCTGGGATGGGGGTGAGGGAAGAGGTGTGGGGGCAAGTGTAGCATTTCCTGTGGTTGCAGGGGAAGGTGCCGGGTGTGGTGGGGTTCTGAGATAATGGGAACTGCAGATGCTGGAGAATCCAAGATAATAAAGATTGAAGTTGGATGAACACAGCAGGCCAAGCAGCATCTCAGGAGCACAAAATCTGATGTTTCGAGCCTAGACCCTTCATCAGAGAGGGGGATGGGGTGAAGGTTCTGAAATAAATAGGGAGAGAGGGGGAGGCGGACCAAAGATGGAGAGAAAAGAAGATAGGTGGAGAGGAGAGTATAGGTGGGGAGGTAGGGAGGGGATAGGTCAGTCCAGGGAAGACGGACAGGTCAAGGAGGTGGGATGAGGAAATGGAGGTGCAGCTTGAAGTGGGAGGAAGGGTTAGGGAGGCAGAGACAGGCTGGGCTGGTTTTAGGATGCGGTGGGGGAAGGGGAGATTTTGAAGCTGGTGAAGTCCACATTGATACCATTGGGCTGCAGGGTTCCCAAGCAGAATATGAGTTGCTGTTCCTGCAACCTTCAGGTGGCATCATTGTGGCATTGCAGGAGGCCCATGACAGACATGTCGTCTGAAGAATGGGAGGGGGAGTGGAAATGGTTCGCGACTGGGAGGTGCAGTTGTTTATTTCAAACCGAGCGGAGGTGTTGTGCAAAGCGGTCCCCAAGCCTCCGCTTGGTTTCCCCAATGCAGAGGAAGCCACACTGGGTACAGTGGATGCAGTATACCACATTGGCAGATGTGCAGGTGAACCTCTGCTTGATGTAGAAAGTCTTCTTGGGGCCTGGGATGGGGGTGAGGGGGGAGGTGTGGGGGCAGGTGTAGCACTTACTGCAGTTGCAGGGGAAAGTGCCTGGTGTGGTGGGGTTGGAGGGGAGTGTGGAGCGGACAAAGGAGTCACGGAGAGAGTGGTCTCTCCGGAAGGCAGACCAGGGTGGAGAGGGAAAAATGTCTTTGGTGGTGGGGTCGGATTGTAGATGGCGGAAGTGTCGGAGGATGATGCATTGGATCCGGAGATTGATGGGGTCGTACGTGAGGACAAGGGGGATTCTGTTTTGGTGGTAATTGCGGGGACGGGGTGTGAGGGATGTGTTGCGGGAAATGTGGGAGACATGGTTGTGGGCATTCTCAACCACTGTCAGGGGTGGGGGGGTGGTGTGGTAGCTGCGGTCATTGAATAACGAGGCCATCTGAGAGACACGGGAGTAGAATGCCTCATCCTGGGAGCAGATGCGTCAGAGGCAAAGGAATTGGGAATAGGGGATGGTATGATGGGATGGATTATGATACATGCTGTTTTTACAGTGTGGCCTGCTTCTCCAGGGTGCATCACCCAGGTCTCTTCATTCCTTCTGTCTCAGTGACACCTATTTAAACTTTGCTAAAATGATGAAATGCTGAAATATTGGAACGAATTTACATACATTCCGGAGTGAATGCACTGAAAGGTGGAATAGAATTTCTGAAAGTGAGAACTCTGTTTCTTTCTCTGCAGATTGTGTAACATGGCTGCTTCTGGTCTTGATTCAAAGCTAATTATTTGTCAGTATTCTCATCTGTAAACAAAAAAAAAGGTATTAATGTTATTGCTTGTAAACCAGATGAAACTGTGATTAATTATTCCTTGTGCTGTTCAAGTCTTACCTCACGTCCCACTGAGGGGAAAGTACAACTTGGAGTTGGCATTATCCAAAACCCAATCAGCTCTCTCCATCAATGATAGCACTGTAGTGACTGGAATGAAGGCCATTGCCTATGAGATCCCTGATTGAGGTTGTTAACCTGGACCAATCAGGGAGCCCTGGCTGACAGATATAAACAGGAGATTCTGAGAGTATTATCATTCTAAGGATTGGCTGTAAGCTGGCTGGTCAGATCAGCCGTGGTGGCTCATAATCTGTCAGCCTTTGGCTCATGGAGGAGCAAACACAGAGATTGCTGGAGGAGCTCAGCAGGTTCTGAAGAAGAGGCATTTTAAGAAGTTACCCATTCATGGGGCATCACTGGCTAGGTCAACACTTATTACCAATCCCTAATTACCCCAGTCGGCTGTTAGTGTCAACTACATTCTTATGGGTCTGGGCTCACATGTAGGCGAGCCCAGGTGAAGTTAACAGATTTCCTTCCCCAAACAACATTAGTGAAACTGATGATGTTCCCCTGACAATATCACAATCATCTTCAGACTTTTAATTCCACATTTTTATTGCCTTTAAAATCCACCATCTGTCATCACTGGATTTGGAACCCAAGTCCACAGGACATCAGCTAGATCGCTCAATAATAGCCAATTGATAATACCAATAGGCCATAGAACATAGAACATTACAGCACAGTACAGGCCCTTCAGCCCTCGATGTTGTGCTGACCTGTCATACCAATCTGAAGCCCATCTAACCTACACTATTCCACGTACGTCCATTTGCTTGTCCAATGACGACTTAAATGTACCTAAAGTTGGCAAATCCACTACCGTTGCAGGCAAAGCGTTCCATTCCCTTACTACTCTCTGAGTAAAGAAACTACCTCTGACATCCCTCCTATATCTTTCACCCCTCAATTTAAAGCTATGCCCCCTCGTGCTCGCCGTCACCACCCTGGGAAAAAGGGTCTCCCTATCCACCCTATCGAACCCTCTGATTATTTTATATGTCTCAATTAAGCCATCTCTCAACCTTCTTCTCTCTAAGGAAAACAGCCTCAAGTCCCTCAGCCTTTCCTCGTAAGACCTTCCCTCCATACCAGGCAACATCCTAGTAAATCTCCTCTGCACCCTTTCCAAAGCTTCCACATCCTTCTTATAATGCGGTGACCAGAACTGTACACAATACTCCAAGTGCGGCCGCACCAGAGTTTTGTACAGCTTCACCATAACCTCTTGGTTCCGGAACTTGATTCCTCTATTAATAAAAGCGAAAACACTGTATGCCTTCTTAACAGCCCTGTCAACCTGGGTGGCAACTTTCAAGGATCTGTGTACATGGACACCGAGATCTCTCTGCTCATCTACACGACCAAGAATCTTACCATTAGCCCAGTACTTTGCATTCCAGTTACTCCTACCAAAGTGCATGACCTCACACTTGTCTGCATTAAACTCCATTTGCCACCTCTTAGCCCGGCTCTGCAGCTTATCTATGTCTCTCTGTAACCTATAGCATCCTTTGTCACTATCCACAACTCCACCGACCTTAGTGTCGTCTGCAAATTTACTAACCCATCCTTCTATGCCCTCATCCAGGTCATTTATAAAAATGACAAACAGCAGTGGACCCAACACCGACCCTTGCGGTACACCACTAGTAACTGGTCTCCAGGATGAACATTTCCCATCAACCACCACCCTCTGTCTTCTTTCAGCAAGCCAATTTCTGATCCAAACTGCTATATCTCCCACAATCCCATTCCTCCGCATTTTGTACAATAGCCTACTGTGGGGAACCTTATCGAACGCCTTGCTGAAATCCATATATACCACATCAACTAGTTTACTCTCATCTACATGTTTGGCCACCTTCCCAAAGAACTCAATAAGGTTTGTGAGGCACAACCTTCCCGTCACAAACCGTGCTGACCATCCCTAATCAATTTATTCTTTTCTAGATGATTATAAATCCTATCCCTTATAACCTTTTCCAACACTTTACCAACAACTGAGGTAAGGCTCACTGGTCTATAATTACCAGGGTTGTCTCTACTCCCCTTCTTGAACAGGGGAACCACATTTGCTATCCTCCAGTCGTCTGGCACTATTCGTGTAGACAATGAGGAGTTAAAGATCAAGGCTCGGCAATCTCCTCCCTAGCTTCCCAGAGGATCCTAGGATGAATGCCATCCGGCCCAGGGGACTTATCTATCTTCACCCTCTGTAGGATTTCTAATACCTCTTCCTTGTGAACCTCAATCCCACCTAGTCTAGTAGCCTGTATCTCAGTATTCTCCTCGACAACATTGTCGTTTTTGAGAGTGAATACTGTCGAAAAATATTCATTAGAGCTTCCCCTATCTCCTCCGACTCCACACACAACTTCCCACTACTATCCTTGATTGGCCCTAATCTTACTCTCGTCATTCTTTTATTCCTTAAATACCGACAGAAAGCCTTTGGGTTTACCCCGACCCTATCCACCAACAACTTCTCATGTCTCCTCCTGGCTCTTTTGAGCTCTCTCTTTAGGTCTTTCCTGGCTACCTTGTAACCCTCAAGTACCCTAACTGAGCCTTCACATCTCAACCTGACATAAGCCTTCTTCTTCCTCTTGACCAGAGATTCCACTTCCTTCGTAAACCATGGCTCCCGCACTCTACAGCTTCCTCCCTGCCTGACTGGTACATACTTATCTAAGGCACACAGGAGCTTTTCCTTGAATAAGTTCCACATTTCTAATGTGCCCATCCCCTGTAGTTTCCTTCCCCATCTTATGCTCCCAAAATTTTGCCTAATCTCTTGCCTAATCTTACCTTTCCCCCAGCTATAACTCTTGCCCAGGGGTATACACCTATCCCTTTCCATCACTAAAGTTAACATAACAGAATTGTGATTGCTGTCACCAAAGTGCTCACCTATTTCCAAATCTACCACCTGGCCGGTCTCATTACCCAGAACCAAATCTAATGTGGCTTCGCCCCTTGTTGGCCTGTCTACATACTGTGTCAGGAAGCCCTCCTGCACACACTGGACAATAACTGACCCATCTATCTTACTCGAACTATAGTGCTCCCAGTCCATATTTGGAAAGTTGAAGTCCCCCATGACAACTACCCTGTCTCTCTCACTCCTATCGAGAATCATCTTTGCTATCCTTTCCTCTACACATCTGGAACTATTTGGAGGCCTATAGAAAACTCCCAACAAGGTGACCTCACCTTTCCTGTTTCTACCCTCAGCCCATACTACCTCAGTTGACAAGTCCCCAAACACGCTTTCTGCAACTGTAATACTGTCCTTGACCAACAATGCCACACCTCCCCCCCTTTTACCATCTTCTCTGTTCTTACTGAAACATCTAAATCCCGGAACCTGCAACAACTGTTCCTGTCCCTGCTCTATCCATGTCTCCAAAATGGCCACAACATCGAAGTCCCAGGTACCAACCCATGCTGCAAATTCACCCACCTTATTCTGGACGCTCCTGGCGTTGAAGTAGACGCACTTCAAACCAACTTCTTGCTTGCCGGTGCCATCTTGCGTCCCTGAAACTTTATTTCGGCCCTCCCTACGCTCAACCTTCTCTATACTCAAACTACAATTTTGGTTCCCATCCCCCTGCTGAATTAGTTTAAACCCACCCAAATAGCCCTAGCAAATTTCCCCCCCAGGATATCGGTACTCCTCTGGTTCAGGTGAAGACCATCCTGCTTGTAGAGGTCCCACCTACCCCAGAAAGAGCCCCAATTATCCAAGAATCCAAAACCCTCCCTCCTGCACCATCCCTGTAGCCACATGTCCAACTCCTCTCTCTCCCTATTCCTCGCCTCACTAGCACGTGGCACGGGCAACAAACCAGAGACAACAACTCTGCCTGCCCTAGCTCTAAGCTTCCAACCTAGCTCCCTGAATTTCTGCCTTAAATCCCCATCTCTCTTCCTACCTATGCCGTTGGTGCCAATGCGGACCACGACTTGGAGCTGCTCCCCCTCCCCTTAAGGATCCCAAAAACACGATCAGAGACATCACGCACCCTGGCACCTGGGAGGCAACACACCAACCGTGAGCCTCTCTCGTCCCCACAGAACCTCCTATCTGTCCCCCTAACTATGGAGTCCCCAATGACTACTGCTCTGCTCCTCTTCCCCCTTCCCTTCTGAGCAGCAGGGACAGACTCTGTGCCAGAGACCTGTGCCCGACTGCTTTCCTCTGGTAAGTCATCTCCCCCAACAGAATCCAAAACTGTACACTTATTGTGGAGGGGAATGGCCACAGGGGATCCCTGCACTGCCTGCTGGTTCCCTTTCCGCCCCCTGACTGTAACCCATCTGCCTTTTTCCTGTACACGAGGAGTGACTACCTCCCTGTAACTCCTCTCAATAACACCCTCTACCTCCCGAATGATCTGAAGTTCATCCAGCTCCAGCTCCAGTTCCCTAACGCGGTTAACGAGGAGCTGGAGTTGGGTGCACTTCCCGCAGATGTAGTCAGCAGGGACACTAGTGGTGACCCTTACATCCCACATTCTGCAGGAGGAACATTCAACCGCCCTGACCTCTGTTCCCATTATTCTAAATTCCCAAAGAGACTGTTGAAAAATAAAGAATAAAAAATAAACTTGTTACCTTACCAATCAGGCACACAGAACCTTTTTTTTGGTTCGAGGAGGAGGATGGATGGGAGACACTACCCGAGTAGTGTATCGGGTAATGCAACCACACAAATAAATTACCTCACTTACCCACCAGTCCCGTGTCGGCTCCTGCTCAGCGTACCCTCCGCCTATTCATGAGGTGAGCTTTTTAAAGATTTAAAATCTCTGACTCACCAGCTTCCCGACAGGCCCCTGATCCAAGCTCCCGCTCGCGCTGCTGCTGCATCTCTCACCAGTGCATTAATTCTGAAGCACTCTCCACTGAAGGTGGTATTGCACAGCCCAGATCATTACAGAAGCTAATCTTCTATGTTGTGCAGCATGATCAAAGGCCTATCACATCCCGGTAATGATCTCCTACAACCTCTTCCATCAGGCAGAAGATAAGAAACATAAACACATGCACCAGCATGTTCAGAAACAGCTTCTTTCCAGCCATTATCAGACTGTTGAATGGAGTCTCTAGCCTCAAGCAATGTAACCTGCAATGTAACCTGTATTCCTTTAAGTTTTTTCGATCTGTACTTCCTTTGCTTGCTGTGATCTGCCTGTACCGCTTGTAAAAAGAGTACCTTTCACTGTATTTCGGTACATGTGACAATAAAATCACGTTATAGAAAATTGCAGTATAGAAATAATGTGGCCAATGGGGTTGGGGCAGGCCACCAAAAAATATTCATAATCGCTCAAAAAAATCACTCAAAAGCTGAACACAAAGGATAGCACCATTTGAATAAATGTTTAATTCATAACTAATAATGAAATAAAAGTAAATTTAACACTTTCCCTTTAAAAATTGGCAAGATATCTTGATGGGGGGGTGGGGAGGCTTTGAGGTTGCTCTATTGTTAATGCTGAGGGCCATCGTCATCGTCACCACCTTCGGGTTGCAGGGCTAGAGCGAAAAATGGTTAATCCAGAAGCAGATGGCTATGGTTCATTGTCTTCTGACTGTTTCGGGCTTTGCTTTAAAAAAGACGTCCAATTTTTGCTGCTGTGCTCTTTTTCTTCTTTCATGAAGAAGATGTTCAGACGGTGCCAAATAAGATCGTGTTCCACGAACTGTTGCCCTGCTGTGTTCTGCATTGTAATTGTTGCCCTGTAAGAACAGCAATTGCTTTTCAATTTCAGGATAGAAGACAAAACAGAAGTGGAAAGCTCTCACGGTGCTGCATCCTGGGCTTCACCTTCTTCATCTCCAGTTTCCACACCCCCTCAGCAACAAGTTGTTGCGGATCAGCTGTAGAGAGATCTTCACCGTGGGACTGAAGCAGCTTTCAACATCCTCGCTCTTCATTTCTTCAAATCCAACTAGTTTTGCAACATCAACACACAATGTTCTTTGATTCTTGGGAGCTCCTCTGGTGGGTAAAAAGCCTTTGAATTCTTGAAGAAAAATCTGGGAGAAGCTTCTGCCAAACTGCGTGCAGGCAGCCTTACTGATATCACCCCAGGCCTCCACAACAATCTCAATTGCATTCTTGATGTTAAAGCTCATCCAAAAATGAAGAACACTGTCCTTATCCCCCTCAGTGGCTGCAATCAGCCTCCTAAACATGTACATAAAATAGTAAGCTTTAAAAGCTGCGAATGCACCCTGTCCATGGGTTGATGGAGAGAGGTTGCTTTTGGGGCTAGAAATAGCTCTGTGATGTTTTCAGAAAGCCCACCAATGGTGAGGGAATGGCTTGACACATTAACCAGGATGCAAAAAAAATCATGAAATCCATTTTTTTCCCCGCAATACTTTCTAAAAAAATCTTCCAAAACATTAGCGATGGGGTCAGAAAAATTTGCCCTGTCATCCAACCTCTTTTGTTTGACCTAAAGTAGATGCTGAGAATAGGCTTAGGGGGGCAACCTTTCAGGACTCGCAGGTTGGCAGAGTGGGGCACCACCCCAGATTTAAGATTTGAGTCACCACTGGCACCAGCACCCAGCAACACAGTCATACGATCCTTTGCCACCTAAAAGCCTGGAGTGTCTGCTTCATTCATGGAAATGAGGGTTCTTGATGGCATTTGCTTCCAGTATAAACCCGTCCCATCTAAATTGAAAATTTGATGTAAGTTGTAACCTTCTTCGTTAATTAAATATTTTTACAATGGGAGGAAACGGCAAACATTCTCCTTGTCTGCACTGGCAGCTTGACCACATAACTTTATGTTACGAAAAGTATCGCGGCTCCTAAAACCAGCAAAAGCCATCCACTGCCAGCACTAAAGGCAGGCACATCTGCAGGATGTTCAGCTCCTTGTGATAGATTTTCATAAATTGATAAGGCTTTCTCTTTTATGATGAGGAAAGTGGTCCCAGATTGCTTTCTCATTTGATCTTCTATCTACACACTTAGAAGCCACGCCATCTCCTCAGGTTCCTTTGTCCGTGACCTCACAGATTTGTTAGCACCCAGACTTGCTCCAGCAATACAGCTTGCTTTAATCTTTTCTGCATTGTCTCTAATGATGCATAAGGTAGACCTCTGTATTCCTGTTATGCAGACTGTATCACATGTTCTCTCATTACTCTCAAAACACTTGAGAACTTCTAGCTTCTCTTCCTGTGTTATAGCCTTTCTTTTACATTCACCATCTGCAATTCAATCACCAGGATGCATCTTGCTAATATTCTTGTCACTTTATCGGCACATTTTTGCGAGTAGTGTGGCAGAATTTTCAAAAACAAAACAAAAATCACAGAGTTCTGTACGTCTCAGAAAATGCTTCACGACAGAGTCTATAAAATGATCACACAATGCACGGATACTCTTTCGGCACTAACATTGCGCGTACCCAGGACAAATCCTGCAAAACAATTATGTGATGTCGATGCGTACTCCTCCCCACACTTTTGGAATTGCGTTATAGCTAACACAAGTTCGTGTTTTAGAAATAGCATTCCCCTATTTGCCAGTTGGGCTATCGCCAATTTGTGTTGATGGAACATACATTATAGCAGAACCGGCTGTATTTTGCTTCTGTTTGATTAACAGTCTTTGCACACCTTTCAGAGAAGTGCCAAGAATTAATGGTGAATCTGATCCATTAGACAAGCTGGGAGTTTCCAGTTTGGAAAAAAAGTGTTTAGTGATGAATCCAGGTAATGGAATGATGAAATATTTATACTAGCAGCACAGATTAGTGATTAGACCCAGGAATATTCCTTAATCTGTGTAGTTTAGTCATTCATTGGATGATTTCCTTAAGACCACTCACTTTAAGGACCCAAACTCTCATAGCAAGGAACGAGGCCCTTCAGCCTATCAGGTATATTCTGAAGTCCAAAATTTGGCAAAGTTGAGGGTGTAGGCTCAGTGGCCCTTTTTGTGAGGATGAAAGAGTGAATCCTAAACTTGCATCAAAGTTCAGTGGGTGATAGGAAGGGCAAATAAATGTTGGTCTTTCAAGGAACTAGAATATAAAGATAGAAAGGATTTACTAAAACTTTATGAGGCTCTAGTCACACCACAGCTGGGATACTGTGAACAGGTTTGCCCCTTATCAAAAGAAAGATACATTGGCATTGGAGGTAGTCCTGAGAAAGTTCACGAGGCTGATATCAAGTGTGAAGGGAAGATGCTGAGTGGATTGGGCCTGTATCCATTGTAAGTTAGCAGAATGAGAGTGCACTGTATTGAAACATACAAGATTCTCAGGAACCTTGGGTAGATGGAAGAGAAAAGGCTGTTGCCCCTTATGGGAGAGTCTCAGATCAGAGGTCTAATCTCAGAACAATGGCTCATACATTTATAACAGAAATGCAGAGGAATTTCTTCTCCCAGTGGTTAGTGAAATTGTGGAGTTCTTTACCACAGAGGACTATTGAAACTAGGTCATTAAGTACATTCAAGGCTCAGATAGACAGTAAGGGAATCAGTAACAGAATCAAGGGTAATGGGAAAAAGGCAGGCAAGTGGAGTTGAGGTTTATCAAATCAATTGTGATCTCATTTAATGGTGGGAGCTGATTCAATGGGTTGAATGGCCTACTTCTGTTCCTATGTTTATGGTCTTAAGGTAATACTCCAGCTGTGGTTTCAATAAGGTCCTGTGTAACTGCAGTAGGACATCACTGATGCTGAATTCCAATCCTCTGCAACGAAGGCCAATGTACCTTTTGCCTTCCTAATTGCTTGCTGCACCAACCTGTCTAATTACATTGGCTGGTGTACAGGGACACCTAGCTCCCCATGTGCATCCACCCATCCCAATATTTAAACATTCCTGCATATTGTGGCTGTAAGGGAATTGTGATGTTTAGTGGGGATATTGATGAATTCTTCTAATTCTGCTTCTGGGTGTACCAAAACTTCTCACACGTCTACACAAATACAGATGTTACTGCATAACTGTTTGACTTAATAAAGCATTTAGTAAGAATGAGAAATAAGTCCCGAAAGCAAAATAGTAATGCTGAACATCAAAATGTAGCCCTTGAGAAAATCACAAGAAGAGCACCTGAAAAGACACCCCTGCAGCTGAGTTTATGTTTTTGCAATCATGTAGAGGTTGCCCAATGGCTTTTTTAGTAGTTATAAAGGTTCTATATCAAAAAGAGAATTTTACCCCTTTGATGTGTGATTCTATCTCCTTTTTCTGAATCTCAGGCTGTAAGCTTGATGTTGTCTGGTCTTTTGGCTTTTGGAGCAAAATCAGTGCAGGACTTAAATTGCTCACATGCACTACTGGAGATGCTGTGAAGGGGTGAACCATTCGAGGGAATTAAAGAGCATACTAATGAATTGACACACTCCTAAGTGAATAGTAATTGCCAAGCAGTTCATCTGGGAATTTATAGATAGAAAGGGAACAATTTTGAATTACCTTGTTGGCGAGAAATTCACTGCCATGAGGTATGCACTGCCCTGAAATTGCTTTGTGTCATTGATGAAGAGTACATCAGGTGTAAAATCAATATCGCACCAATCCTGTCTCATGAATGGCAGAATAGTTTACTTTTCTTGATGGACTAGGGGTAAAAGCATCTTTCCTTCTGGTCCCATAGATGGCAAGTACAGTTAAAACAGTCTCATTCCCATGCCTCCAGCCGTGGCCTCTTGGTAGGATTAATACAGACTCGGGTGTAGCATTTACAGGAGACGGTGACAGATTAGAAAGGGAGTAGGGATGATCAAGTTGAAACAATGTCGAGAAAAGTAGTGGAGTTGTATTTCTAGTTGTATTTCAATGGCACCACTGATGTGCAAACCACATGCTTCATCATACGGTACTTGATGGGTCAAGTTGGAGGTGTACGCACTCACTCTAATGGCTCAACTTTTCCCCTGTGTGTTCAAAAGTCTTTTGATGTAGAAAGAAATGGAGGCTAGAGAACTTGGGGGAAATAAATACAGGTATTTTGATAATAGTTCACTTTACAGAAGAGTAGGTGCCGGATGTCTTCGAAAACATGCAGATGGATAAGTCTCCAGGTCCCGATCAAATGTATCCCAGGATGTTGTGGGAAGTTAGAGAAGAAATTGCGTGTCCCCCAGAAGAGATATTCATATCATCGATAAGCATGGGTAAGGTGCCAGTGGACTGGGGAGTGGCTAATGTTGTGACTTTATTTAAGAAAGGCTGTAAGAGGAAGCCTTATAACTAGAGGTCTATGGCCGTGACATCGATGGTAGGTAAGTTGTTGGAGGTAATTCTGAAAGATAGAATTTACATTCATTTGGAGAGGCAGAGACTGATTAGGGATAATCAGCATGGTTTTATGCAAGGGAAATTGTGACTCATAAATTTGATTTTGTTTTTTAAGGAAATAACCAAAATGATTGATGAAGGCAGACCAATAGACATTGTTTTGGGAACTTTAGTAAAGCCTTTGACAAGGTTCTGCGTGATAGGCTAATTAGTAAAGCTAGATCACATGGATTCAGTTTGAGCTTGCCAACTGGATACAAAATTAGCTTCATGGTAGGAGACAGAGGGTGCTGCTGAATGGTTGTTTTATTGACGGGACATCTGTGACCTGTGGTGCACCATGGGGATTGGTACTGAGTCCACTTTTGCTTGTCATTTATATAAATGATTTGGATGAAAACATGGGAGGTATCGTAAGTTAGTTTGCGGATGACACCAAAATTGGTGACATAGTGGACAATAGAGAAGATTATCTAAAATTACAGAGCGATCTCGATCATTTGGGTCAATGGGCTGAGGAGTGGCAGGCAGAATTTAATTTGTGTAAAAGTGAGTTATTGCAATTCTGTAAAACTAGCAAGGGCAGAACTTACAAATTAATGGAAGGGCCATGGATAGTCTTGTAGAACAGAGAGACCTAGGTGTTTAGGTGCATAATTCTTTGAAATTTGCAGCACAAGTAGACACGGTGATTAAGAATGCATTTAGTATGTTTCTCTTCATTGCTCAGACCTTTGAGTGTAGGAGTTGGGAATGTCATTGTTGAGACTGTATGGGACAT
The DNA here is from genome assembly GCF_030684315.1 of Stegostoma tigrinum. Classification (NCBI taxonomy): domain Eukaryota; kingdom Metazoa; phylum Chordata; class Chondrichthyes; order Orectolobiformes; family Stegostomatidae; genus Stegostoma; species Stegostoma tigrinum. Next base: position 3,424,469 of record NC_081385.1, on the reverse strand, counting down.
TGGTGAGGATTTTTCTGGAACACTGTGTGCAGTTCTGGTCAGCCAACTATAGGAAGGATACTATTAAATTGGAGAAGTTTCAGAAGAGACTTACCAGAATGTTGCTGGAGATGGAAGGTTTGAGTTTTAAGGAGAGGCTGAAAAGGCTGGGACATTTTCCACTGGAGAGTAGGAGGTTGAGGGGTGACTTTAAAGAGGTTTATAAAGTCATGAGGGGCATAGAGAAGTTAAATAGTAAGGGCCCTTTCCCTAGCGTGGGGAAGTTCAAAATTAGGGGACAGGTTCTTAAGGTGAGAGAAGAAAGTTTTAAAAAGAATATGAATTTTTTTTACACAGAAAATGGTTTGTGTGTGGAATGAACTGCCAGAGGAGGTAATAGATGTGTGTACAGTTTCAACATTTAAAAGATATTTGGATAAGTACTTGAACAGGAAAGGTTTGGAAGGGCATGGGCCAAATGCAAGCAGGTGGGGCTAGTTTAGTTTCATGATGTGGTTGGCATAGTCTCCTTGGACCAAGGCATCTGTTTCTGCACTTTATGACTCTATGTAACTATTTATTCTCTATTTTAGGCAGTCGCAAGGAGGAGTATTTTAGAATCCTGACAGTGAGAAAGAGCCTATTCAGACTATCAAGTCTATGCTAACCCTCCAAAGAGCATCCCACCAAGACCTAGCCACACACCATATCCTCATAATCCCACATTTACATGGCTAATCCATAGCCTACACACTACATGGCAATTTAGCACGGCCAATCCACTGAATCTGTACATCTCTAGACTGTGGGAAGAAGCCAGAATGTGCAGAGGAAACCTGCGCAGACACGGGGAGAATGTGCCAACTTCGCACAGGCAGTTGCCCGAGGCTGGAACCGAACCCAGTCCCCATGAAGGGTCTAGGCCCGAAACGTCAGCTTTTGTGCTCCTGAGATGCTGCTTGGCCTGCTGTGTTCATCCAGCCTCACATTTTATTACCCCAGCGCAGTAAGGCAGCAGTGCTAACCACTGAGCCACCGTTCCACTCACATGCCAGTGACAGTGTTGCAAATAGAACAGTTGCTTTGGGAGTTTGGTGCTACCCTGACGGTCAACTGAACTGGCTGCGAGGGCTTATAATCTCAAATTGACTTGAGAGAAGATGTTGCTGTTGGGCTGATTTTCTTGCCACTGGATTGAAGGATCCTACAACGACGTGCTGTTGATGGTACTTCTCCAGTGCTTTGTGGTACTCACTGTATTGTATGCAACCCAGAACAAGTCCATTCAGCCCATTAAGTCCATATCAATATTTGTGCTGCATATGCATTCTCCATTTAATCCAGTCAACGTGGACAAATGTCAAATCAGCTCACTACCCGCCTCCCTGCTCCTTCAAACATTGCACTCCATGAAGCCAGGAGATTTGTTGATGTGAAAGTTACAATCTAAAGCTTTCACTTTTGATTTAGGGTCTTCACTCTGAAAGGACTAGTCTAAGGAGGAACATGCGGATAAAAGAACCAGCTTGCTTCCACTGTGAAAGATTGAGGAAAGTCTTTACAAGAATCGGCAATGCTCTGCATTGTTTCCAGGCTTGTAAAGCACTAGAACAGCCTGCAGAAGAGAGCATGAAAATTTTTAACAAGCTGTCAGTGGGTCTCTGCTGCTCTTACAAACTGTGTGTTTCTATTGATCTAAGGTGAACTGAGCCTTGTACCCCACTTACACAGTGCTTTGTGTTTGATACAGGACATATGTCAGCCTAGACCAGATGATTGACAGAAACATGTTCTGTGACAAGAGGACGGTATATCAGTGGGTGAATTAAACCTGATGGCCTGTACAGGCCTGACATGAATCAGCAACGAGTCTCCCAGTGTGCTGTTAGGGCAGGCCTGATCACTTGATATTGTGATTCCTACTGGGCAGTTAGCCTGAGACTGATTATAGCTTGATTGTGAGCTGCTGTGTTAACTGACAGCTGTGAGCTGCCTTCGAACACTGATCACAGGGCTAAATCTCCGCGCTTAGCTTTTGTAGTTTAATGCAGCACATTTGTAAATATTCAGCAGAGCTGACACAGTAGCCATTGGCAAACTTCAAAGCTCCTTGTGGTCATGAAACAGCCAGCCCATTACCTGGTCACAGAAGATAATCAACAGCTTTGTTGTCTGAAGGACGGGCAGCAAATTTTCACCTTTGACCTCGGTCAATAAATTTCAATCAGAAATTGAAATAGCATGGAGATTGATCAAAGTGTCACATCTGTGTTAGAATAATGACATGTATGCATCTGTGCCAATGAGAAGAATCCAAATAGCTGGACAGGGTTCGGGAAAGAGTGTGGGAATTGGAAATGGAGTGGTGGACCTGGGGAATAGTGAATTTGAATTGGAATGAGCTTCGCTGTCACTTGTACTCACAGTGGTATAGTACAAAAGCTTACAGGCTACCACTTATGGCTCCATCTAAGGTACAAAGGTAGCTAGGTACAGGTTCTTGAGTAAAACTTCTGAGGAAAGAAAATTAGAAAAATAAACATACAAGAAGTCCAGCATTACAGGCATTCAAAAGTACAAAATCATTGTAAGAAATTAGACAAACAAAGAAATAAAAGCTCAGAACAACAGTCCTTCCGCAGTAAAATAACAATAAAAACAAGATTTTTTTTAAAAGGAGAGAACTTAAGACAAAGTCCACTTGGTCCATTTCACAGCTCTGGATTCATTGGACTAGGAAAAAAAATAAGATGGGAATAAGGAAATAATGAATGGGAATGAGGATGTATTGGATGGACAATGAGGATTTATCGGATGGGCAATGAGGATTTATTGGATGGACAATGAGAACATAATGGATGGGAATGAGGATGTGTTGGATGGACAATGAGGATTTATTGCTTGGGCAATGAGAATGTAATGAATGTAAAATGAGAACATAATGGATGGGAATGACAAAGTAACTATTGAAGACAGAAAATGAAAGGGATGGATATTCGGGATTGTAACCAAAGGGGAGTGAAAACATGATGTGCAGAGAAAGAGAATGAGTGACAAGCAGCAAGAAGGAATATGAGAGGCAGTAAGTAAGAATATGATGGATATAGAGTGAGAAGATGATGAGACACAGAGTGAGAAGGTAATGCACAAAGAGTGAGAAAGTGCTGCACATAGACTGAGAAGGAGATGGACACAGAGTGAGAATGTGATGGACGCAGAGTGAGATGATGCACACAGAGTGAGAAGGTGATGCACACAGAGTGAGAAGGTGATGCACACAGAGTGAAAGGATGATACACGCAAAGTGAGAAGCTGATGCACACAGAGTCAGAAGCTGATGCACACAGAGTGAGAAGGTGATGGACGCACAGTGAGATGATGATGCACACAGAGTGAGAAGGTGATGCACACAGAGTGAAGGGATGATACACGCAAAGTGAGAAGCTGATGCACACAGAGTCAGAAGCTGATGCACACAGAGTGAGAAGGTGATGGATGCAGAGTGAGAAGGTGATAGATGATCAGTAAGGATACAATGAATGATGAGTAAGTATTTAATTAACTTGGAGTTGAGTCTAATGGGTTAGCACGAAGGTGTAATGTGAATGAAAAGTGCTGACAGAAACTGTTATCATTATACCTGAATTTGATGATTTCTGGCGTACTCTCTTGTGTATGAGAGTCATTCCAGGACACCCAAAATGACCTCCCTCCAGCCTTGGGCAGGGCCAATAAAAGGACTGAAGTGACCAAGGATAACAAAGGAAATGCTACTATTTTAAATAACAGCACACCATCATGAGCAAATAGATAAAGCAAATCCCTAAAAATCTAATTGCAACTATCAAAAGGACTCAAAAGCTGAATTGCCTAGAGGGTGATGGTCAGAAAATCAGTGTTCTAATCATCTGGATTGCATTTACTGAAAACGCAGGAGAAACTGATCCATCAGTAACGGTCATAGGAATTAGATAAATACTGAAAGGAAAAATTAGTGACAGGGCTTTGGGGAAACAGTTTCAGAATGAGACTTATTAACCAGCTCTGATGAAGAGTCAGTGCACATACAATGGTTCAATGACCATATTCTGTGTTGTGTCTTTCTATGATTCTTTTGAATACTTTAACATGTTGATTAATGGAGGGACAGGAAATAGGAAAACAATCAGCTGTTGAATTAGTAACAGCATTGTGCAATTCAGGGATAACAAATCAGGGGTAACAAAGTGCGGAGCTGGATGAACACAGCAGGTCAGGCAGCATCTCAGGAGCACAAAAGCTGATGTTTCGGGCCTAGACCTTTCATCAGAAAAGTAGGAGGGGGAGAGGGTTCTGAAATAAGTGGGAACTCCAATCTTCTCCTCTATCCATCTTTGATCGACATCCCCCTCTCTCCTTATTTATTTCAGAACCCTCTCCCCCTCCCCCTTTTCTGATGAACGGTCTTGGCCTGAAACATCAGCTTTTGTGCTCCTGAGATGCTGCTTGGCCTGCTGTGTTCATCCAGCCCCACACTTTGTTATCTTGGATTCTCCAGCATCTGCAGTTCCCATTATCACTGATACAATTTTAACCTCACTGCGAAGTCTCTTCCTGGGATGCCTAACCTGAAGAAGTTACCGTCCTCCCTCCGGACAAACCTCAGGGGATCTCTCTCCCACTGCAACTCTCCTGTTCATCCCTGCTTCTTTAACTTGCCTGTCTCCTCTCACCTATTTTCTCCTCTATCCATCTTCAATCCCCTTCCCCCTCTCTCCCTATTTATTTCAGAACCCTCTTCACCTCCCCCTTTTCTGATGAAGGGTCTAGGCTCGAAACGTCAGCTTTTGTGCTCCTAAGCTGCTGTTGGCCTGCTGTGTTTATCCAGCTCCACACTTTGTTATCAAGGAATCTGGGTACTGATTGAGGAGATTTCCCAGATTTCAAACACACTCTGATTCTTTCACAGGCCACTCGAGAATCCATTTAGTTTTGCCTATTTTATTCAGAAAAGTGTAGAGGGAAATATGCCTGACACCACACTATCACTGAAACTTAGAAACCACATTATTCATTCATGTGATCAGCAGAACATCTTTTCAGCTTGACAGGAAAATCCTGTAAACAGCAAACAATTACACTGACAATGAATTTTGGATTGTCAGTCGGGCTTTCAGCATGTGCACTCATGTGTGCTGGGAGCACATGGCTCTGTAGTTTACAAACATACAGAACATGTAAATGCACTACATATATTTCAATTCAACAAATTAGGTGATTGTCATTCATTGGTTCATCTCTCAGGATAATATCCTGCCCAATCAGAGTCAAACTGACTTAAAATTTAAACACAACTTGGCAGGTAGTTGTCAGTAATCATTAACTGGTACATTCTGTACAGCGAGGCCTTTACTGATCAGAATACATTTCCCATCTGATTAGCACTTTGCTGCAATACAGCACTGATCACAAGAGCATCTAAAACAATTCACACCAAGACAATAATTCAGTCACACCTCGCTGAAAATCAACCCCCTATTCCCAGAGTCATCACAAGTGGCAAATGTTTTAACAAATGTATGCAAAATTCCCAGATTTACTATCATCCACTATAAACACCCACCATAGGTGGCATAGTGGCTCAGTGGTTGGCACTGCTGCCTCACGGTGCCAGGGATCCAGGTTTGATTCCACCCTTAGGTGACTGTGTGGAGTTTGCACATTCTCCCTGTGTCGGCATGGGTTTCCTCTGGGTGCTCTGGTTTCCTCCCCCAGTACGAAGGTGCATAGGTTAGGTGCATTGACAGTGGGGAATGCAGAGTCAAAGGGATAGGAAGGGGGGCTGGGGTTGGGGTGGGTTTGGGTGTGGTGCTCTTTGGATGGTCAGTATAGATTTGCTAGCTGAATGGCCTGCTTCCACACTAAAGAGACAGTACGATACTTACAAAGACAGACGTAGACAGGGAAAGGAAAATGAATGGCGGAAAACTGGGAAGACACTTTGGTAGCCTCCATTCACAAGATCAGTTGAGTTGGTTCTTGTTGATCAGAAAACTGAGAAATTGACAAGAGCTCTAGTGATTGAATTTCACTGAAATAACAAGCAAGCAGTACAATTTCATAGCTGACACAGGAGGTCTAATATCTAGCTTTAGCACAGCTGCAGAGATATCAGGGATTTAAACAAAAATGAAACTACAGAGAACAGGATGCCCTTTGGGTTTTGAGCATGATCTGCTAAGTGCTTGATTTTAAGATCTATAGAACTTACAAATTTCAACGTTTTGTCTAAATCTATAATAATAAGGTGAGGGTACTGTGTTTTTTTAAAGTATGTTTAGACTGGGCTCTGCATCTTGAATGACTTTTAATATTAAGGATTGGGATTAAGTTACCCCAGAACAATGTTTTGAGCAATAACACTATGTTAACATTACATTTTTCAGCAAAGTGTGTTGCCTTTGTTTTTAGGTGATTTTTGGGTCGGCATGTGGTAAAGGGGCAGAAATGGCTTTTAGTAGGGTGATGTGTCCTTTCTGTCAGATGTGGGTCATCAGGGAAACTTTGGATTTTCCCAGAGACTGAAGTTATTTGGGTGGAACTGAGAAAAAAGAAAGTGACAATCGCCTTATTGAGGTTGTGGTATAGACCCTCCAATAGTCAGCGGAAGACTGAGAAGCAAATATATAAGGAGATCTTGGATATCTGTAAGAATAATTAGGTTTGTAATGGTAGGGTATTTTTAACTTTCCAAATATAGACTGGGACTGTCATTGTGTTAAGGGTTTGGGTGGATAAGAGTTTAAGTGCGTGCAAGAATTTGTTAAGTGTGTGGAAGAAAATGAGCTTATTCAAAATGTGGATGTACCTACTAGGGGAACATTGGGGGCCTTGTGTTGGGAAGTATGGTGATTCAAGATGGCAGCAGAGTAGCATTGTCCAGCGAAAGTTCCACTGCTCTGCCAGTTCCTTTTCATTTTTCTTTCTTTTCTTCCTCTTTTCTGCAGTTTTTCTTCTTCCACACCTCCAACTTTGAACATAAACTATCCTTCCCAGAGGGAATGGAGAATGAAGCTGAGTTGGAGACCACACCAGTGCAGGAGGTGCTGCGGGCGATCTGTGCCCAGAGCCCAGAGCGGGAGTAGCAGGGAGATGTGTCCTGGACTGAGTCTGGGCTGGAGGCCAGTGTGTGAAGGCAACGAGGCCTCATGTTCTGAAGCTGGTGTGTGTGGACTCAGTGAAAAGGACTACAATTTGAGTATTTTTAGAGATACTTTTTGTTCTTACTTTCTTCTATCTCCATTCTTCTTTGACTGATTCAAGTACTTTCTAAAACTTTGTGTTCCTGTGCTAGACATGTTTTAACTCTTCCAATTCCACAACAAACATTTAAAGTATCTATACCATGTTCCTCGTACCTAAGTTGGCATCAAAGAGGTAACATTACAAACTTTCCACTGCATTCATTTGAGTGCATATCAATAAAGGCTGTTCTATTCTATCCTAAGGCAAAGCAAGTGACTGAGATGTCAGTAGGGGAGAACTTTGGGACCAGCAGCCACAATTTTATCATTTTTAAATAGTTATAGAAAATGATAGAACTGATCAAAAAGTTAAAATTCCAGAAGGGAGTAAGGCCAATGTTGATAGTATTAGCAGGAACTTTCCAAAGTCGATTGGGAGAGTCTATTTGCTGGTAATGGGTTGGTTGGGAAGTGAGAAGCCTTTAAAAATGAGTAACAAGAGTTCAGAAGCAGTAAGTTCCTGTTAGTGTGAAGGGAAAGCTAGATGATTGGAAAAATTGAGGCTCTGGTCAAGACAAATAAGGAGGTATGTGTAAAGTATAGACAGTGGGATTGAATGAATTTCTCATGGAGTATAAGGGTATTTAAGATGGAAATCAGGAGGGTAAAAAGGGGATGTGAGATAGCTTTGGCAAACAGAGTGAAGAAGAATCCAAAGGGATTCCATATGTAAATTAAAGACAAAACAGTAACTCTGGAGAAAATAGGGCCCCTTAAAGATCACAAAGTGTGGAACTGGATGAACACAGCAGGCCAAGCAGCATCTCAGGAGCACAAAAGCTGACGTTTCGCACCTAGACCCTTCATCAGAAAAGGGGGATGGGGAGAGGGTTCTGAAATAAATAGGGAGAGGGGGGTGGTGGACCGAAGATGGATAGAGGAGAAGATAGGAGGAGAGGAGAGTATGGGTGGGGAGGTAGGGAGGGGATAGGTCAGCCTGGGGAGGACGGACAGGTCAAGGGGGCGGGATGAGGTTAGTAGGTAGGAAATGGAGGTGCGGCTTGAGGTGAGAGGAGGGGATAGGTGAGAGGAAGAACAAGTCAGGCAGGCAGGGACGAGCTGGGCTGGTTGGAAAGCAGTGGGGGGGGAATTCAAAATCTTGAAGAGGAGGTATTGGAGGGCCTAAAATGGATAAAGGTAGAAAAATCTCCAGGACTTGATAAGGTGTATCCCAAAGTTTTGTGGGAAGCTAGAGAAAAGATTGCTGGGCCCTTTGGTGAGATATTTGGATCATCAACAGCCACAGGTGAGGTGTCCAAAGACTGGAGGTTGGCTAAATGTAGTGCCATTACTTAAAACAGGTGGTAAGGAAAAGCCAGGAAACCAGACCAGTGAGCCTTACATCAATAGCAGGAATGTTGTTGGAGGGGATTCTGAGGGATAGAATTTCAATGCATTTGGAAAGGCAAGGACTGTTTAGGGCTAATCAACATGGCTTTGTGCATGGGACATTGTGCCTCACTAACTTGATTGAGTCTTTGGAAAAGTTGGCAAAGAAGATTGATGAATACAGAGCAGTAGATGTTGTCTATATGGACTTCAGAAAGACGTTCAACAAGGTTCCACATGGTCAACTGTTTACAAGGTTAGATCACATGGAATCCAAGAGAAGCGAGCCAATTGAACACAAAATTGGCTTCAAGGTTGGAAACAGAGGGCAATGCATTTCGGACTCGAGGCCTGTGACCTGCAGTGTGCCACAAGGATCAGGGCTGGGCCCACTGCTTTTTACCATTTATATAAATGATTTGGACATGAATATGGGTGGCGCAGTTAGTAAGTTTGCAGATGTCATTAAAACAGTTGATCTGGTGTACAGGGAAGAAGATTATCTCAGAATATAATGGGACCTTGAGCAGATGGGTCAATGGACTGTGGAGTGGCAGGTGGAGTTCAATTTAGAAAAATGTGACATGCTGCATTTTGGTATTCCAGATTAGAGCAGGATTTATACCCTTAATGGTAAGGTCCTTGGGAGTATTGCTGAACAAAGACACCGAGGGGTGCAGATGCATAGTCCCTTGAAAGTGGGGCTGCAGAGAGACAGGGTAGTGAAGACAACATTTGGTACACTTGTCATCATTAGTCAGTGCATTGAGTATAGGTGTAGGGATGTCATGTTGTAACTGTACAGGACATTGATGAGGCCACTTTTAGAATACTGCATAAAATTCTGGGTTGCCCTTCTATAGGAAGGATGTTTTTAAACTTGCAATGGTGCAGAAAAGATCTACAAGGATGTTGCCAGGATTGAAGGGCTTGGGCTATAGAGAGAGATGCTGGGGCTATTTTCCCTCAGGCATCGGAGACTGAGGGGTGACCTTATAGAGGTTTTTAAAATCATGAGCGGCATGGGTAGGGGGAATCGGCAAGGTTGTTTTCCTAAGGTGGAAGAATCCTAAACCAGAGGGCACAGGGAGAGGGAAAAAATATAAAAAAAAGACCTGAGGGGTAATTTTTTCCACACAGAGGGTTGTGTGTTTATGGAGGAAACTGCCCGAGGAAATGATGGAGATGGGTACAATTACAACATTTAAAAGGCATCTGGGTGGTATATGAATAGGAAGGGTTTAGAGAGATATGGGCCAAATGCTGGCAAATGGGACCATGTCAGACTGGGATGTCTGGTCAGTGTGTGGGACTGAAGGATCTATTACCATGGTGTATAGCTGTACTAGATTTCTTCTCAGTCTTCCTTCTCCAAATGCTCCCACTGGTTTTCAAGCAACATAGGCTGGCTGGTTCATTTATAAAAGGTGTCTGCCTTAGCAACTGATGAAGGAAAGATAAATTTGTTTCCTTCATGTTTAAAATGGATTTTGACAGCAGAGGACAGAGAGATAGCCTCAGAGTTGGCAGAGATCTGATCACTTATCTCTGCACCTTGTTCCCACCCCCTGAGCTGTTCAGTTACTTGGCAAACAATCACTGTTTTTGCCAGGCTTCGTCATCGATAACTGGTTACTTCTCCATAAACCATTCAATTTCTTACTGCCGACCAAAGCTCCATCAAAAGAAGCCCCTTAGCTTCAGTTCCTCTGTAACCACTTCAATTGCTGCTTATTCAAATAACTGTATAACCAGTATTTGCAATGAGCATCAGGTGACTTATTTTTCAACCATGCTGCAATTCCTTTAAAACACTGCTTTTAAAACAGCTCCTTCCTATTTCAGTCCAAAATGTTAAAAATCACAAAACAAAAGACACAGTCTTTACAAAAAAGTTAGCTAGAAGATACAAAGGTAGATTGAAGTAAATTAAACTTTGGCCTGTACTTAATCATATTGCACAAAGTCCGACATTACCTCCCCAACACAGTTGTTTTCTGATAGTTACCCTGTCAGATTGATACCAATTCCTAGCCAGAGTTGCATATTTACAAGCCTTAGGTGAGCTGCCATATTTTCCTGATCATAATGAGCATGCCATGTGGATGGTGTAACCTGTGAAAACTGAAAAGATCTTAGCTGGCAGCACAAACTTTGTCAATTCTCCTTAAAATACCAACCTTTAATGAACCTACCAGTGCCACTGGTGATTAAATCAAGTAAATCACTCTTCCAAGGGGCCTATAGAAACATGAAAGATGATGTGCTTTGAGGTTGTAATGAGCGTGTGCTTCCTGCTGTCCACTTAGCACCTGGCAAATAGACAGACCATAGAATTTCTCGGCTAATGTATATTTTATCTATTTAAGCATTGAAATAACTTGCAGCTGTTTGCGGAATGGTGATGGAATATCAATTGATAGTCATTACCTGGGATTCATGAGTTAAAGGCAGTGTTGAAGTTTTAGTCCCTCTTTGATCCTTCCCTGTTAACATTGCATTCATGTCCCCGTCAGCAGCTCTCTGCAGTTTGGACACATTGTACAGCAGAGTTTTCACTGGTGACGGTGAAACACCTGGAGAATTTCCTGCTTTGTGCTAATGAATGATGTCAATTGAGGTCAACAAATCTCTTAAAAAGCATTAGACCAGGCCTGAAACTAGATTAATTTAACCACCGCTGTTTCTCTCCGTTTAATTTTTCCACAGATTTTAATTGACAATACAGGTCCTGGCATGAGTTCAGCAAAGCCCTGTTGAAAAGATGATGAGCTGCTGAGTTTTGCCAGTAATTTGTTCAGAGCACAGTGAGTCCTGCCTGAGATCTAATCCATCAACAAGGTCTCAAACCAACTATATAACTTGGCTCACATCATTGTCGTGGGTCTGTTTCTGTGTTCTGGGCAGTGAAATACAGCATATCTCTCGGAGATCAGTCACCAACAGCATTCAGAGCTCTGGCTCAAACATAATCAGACAGGAACTTGAAAAAAAATCCCCACCCTAAGATCCTACTAATGTATGCCCTCCATTTCTGTTCCCAATCTGTCATATATCCTGATGCCACTATTTCTAGCTAGAAAGGAAATAATTAGATAAAGACCACATTGTGACTGGGATTGATTTGATACATGCTAATATTATCATGCAAGTGCCCTTCACTCATTATTTCCCAGGAGAAATAATCCTAATGTTCTTTTAAAACTTTGCTTTTCCGTTCACTAATGAGTTATCTTTGTAGTAATTCTTAGAGACATGGTTTGAACAGATTCTTTACGCTGTCTATTGCAGTGTGCTGGTTAAACAGATTTTGTTGAATGATTATTCTCTATGCCACAAGTCCCTCTTCCGCTAAATCATGGACTGGTTTTGTGGTACCAGTACATTGCTTTGTGAAATCTTTAAGGTTTTTCTCTTCAACATTTCTTTAATCCTATGTCTAATTTCATTCGTCTAGCCCGTTTCTTTGTTCCATAAGGCAACAAGATGTTTTGTTGTCAGGAGTCCTACAATAATTCAATTCTTTTTTCTATTCATTTTTGGGATGTGGGTGTCACTGGCTGGGCACGCATTTCTTGCCCATCCCTAGTTTTCCCTTGAGAAGGTGGTGTGAGGGTGAGCTGTCTTTTTGAACCGCTGCATTCCTCCTGCCGTGGGTTGACCCACAATGCCCTTTGGGAGGGAATTCCACGATTTTGACTCAGCGACAGTGAAGGAATGGCAATATATTTCCAAGTCAGGATGGTGAGGGGCTCAGAGGGGAACTTAGAGGGGGTGGTGTTCCCATGTATCTGCTGCCCTTGTCCTTCCAGATGGAAGCGGTCGTGGGTTTGGAACGTGCTGTCTGAGGATTTTTGGTGAATTCCTGCAGTGCATCTTGTAGATGGTACACACTGCTGCTACTGAGCTTTGGTGGTGGAGGGAGTGGATGTTTGTGGATGTGGTCCCAATCAAGTGGGGGCTGCTTTGTCCTGGATGGTGTCAAGCTTCTTGAGTGTTGTTGAAGCTGCCCCCATCCAGGCAAGTGGGGAGTATGCCATCCCACTCCTGACTTGTGCCTTGTAGATGGTGGACAGGCTTTGAGGAGTCAGAAGGTGAGTTACTTCCACAGTATTCCCAGCTTCTGACCTGCTCTTGTAGCTACTGTGTTTATGTGGTGAGTCCAGTTGAGTTTCTGGTTGCATTAGATCAAAACTTAATTAGCACTAGCTGAGGCCCTGTGGCATTGCTCATGGATGTACTGAAGTCTTCAGCACAGTTGTGAGATTCAGCTGCTAACTGGGACTTCCCCTTTAAGGGCACAGGTGAGATACCCATTGCAAAGAAGTAGTCTAGCTGGGTCCTGAGGTCAAATAACAGCTAATACTTGTCTGCTAATACATTTCTGAAGAAAGATTTCTCTAGGCCCGAAACATCAGCCTTCCTGCTCCTCTGATGCTGCTTGGCCTGCTGTGTTTATCCAGCTCCACACCTTGTTATCTCCAATGCTTGTTGGAACTTCTTTTGGAACATTAGAAATTCTACTTTGCTGGTTTTCTCCAGCTATGGGGAGGAAGTAACTGCAAATAATTGGCTTTCTTTGTTTTCTGTGTGCTTTTCTTTTAGGATGGAGCTGTTGTGATGCGTTGATTTGGTACAAAGTGGATTGAATCCAAAGTCTCAAATATTTATTACAGTGACTTTGGGGCTGTAAAGATTAAATATAAAGACAGAGTAACCTAGGATAACAAAGTGTGGGGCTGGATGAACCCAGCAGGCCAAGCAGCATCTCAGCAGCACCAAAGCTGACGTTTTGGGCCTCGACCCTTCATCAGCAAATGCAAATGCTTTTCTGATGAAGGGTCTAGGCCCGAAATGTCAGCTTTTGTGCTCCTGAGATGCTGCTTGGCCTGTTGTGTTCATCCAGCCCCACACTTTATTATCTTGGATTCTCCAGCATCTGCAGTTCCCATTATCTTTGAGTAACCTAGGCTTGTCTTTCCTTCTGTTGTTGCAGATTAAAGGATGAATTATTTGCAGTATGCACTGAACATTATAATGTGATGTGAGAGTTTTTCTCTATACATACTACTACCTCCTCAGGTGCGGAGGGTCCAGAACTCGAGGGCCATAGCTTTCACATTGAAGCTAGGCATTCAGGCCTAATGTCAGAAACTACCCTCCACACAAGATGCCATGGAAACCTGAAACTCTCACTTGCAAAAAGATCAGAGATAACGGGAACTGCAGATGCTGGAGAACCCGAGATAACAAAGTGTGGGGCTGGATGAACACAGCTGGCCAAGCGGCATCTTAGGAGTACAAACGCTGATGTTTCGGGCCTAGACCCTTCATCAGAAGGGTCTAGGCCCGAAACATCAACTTTTTTACTCCTAAGATGCTGCTTCGCCTGCTGTGTTCATTCAGCTCCACACTTTATTACCTGCAAAAAGATGTTGAGTCTGGGAAGCCAATTAAAAATTTCAAAGCTGAGATTGTCAGATTTTTGTCAAGCAAAGATATGAAAGGTTAAGACTAGAAGAACCATACGACAGGAGGAAGCCAATCAATCCCTTGAGCCTGCTCCACCACTCAATAGGATCATGGTTGATCCAACATTCCTCACGTCCATTTTCCCCATAACCCTTGGCTCTCAGGCTGACCAATAATCTCTTTATTATGTAAACATTCACAAGGACTGTGTCCCCACGGCTCTCTATGGCAAAGAGTTTCAAAGAGTCACAACTCTCTAAGAGAAGAAATTCTTTTTCATTTCTGAAGGGCCCTTTATTCTGAGGCTATACCCACTGGTTCGAGAGGGGAAACATCTTCTCAGCGTTTACCCTGTCAAGCCCCTTAAGAATCCTATATGTTTCAATGAGATCAACTTTCATTCTTTGAAACTCCAGTGAATAGAGTCTCAACCTGTTTAGCCTTTGGGGAGGTTATGGTCTAGTGCTATTATCACTGGACTGTTAATCCAGAGACCCAGGACTCAGGTTCAAATCCCACTATGACAATTGGTGGAATTTGAATTCAATAATAATCTGAAATTGAGTCCAATGATGACCATGAATCCATTGCCCATTGTCGGGAAAATCCCATCTGGTTCATTAATGTCCTTTAGGGAAGGAAACTGTTGTCCTTACCTGATCTGGCCTACATGTGACTCCAGACCCACAACAATGCGGTTGACTGTTAACTGCCCTCTGGGCAATTACGGGTGGGCAACAAATGCTGCCTGGCCAGCGACACCCTCATCCCGTGAATGAATAAAGGGAAAAAAAGTCATAAGACAATCCCTCTCTACTGGTTTACAGAACAAAGGAAATGGGGTGGAGCTGGGAGACATCAGTAACTGAATGGTAACACAGAAGCAAAGAGCTGAATGGGTTACTACAGTTCCCATGTAATGTTTATTTCTAACAGTGGTCAGCTGCTACCATTGAATCAAACAATAGATGATTTCTGACACAGCTGTGTCTTATTGGGTAGCACTCTGACGTCTGGGATCAGAAGGGTCAAGCCTACCTTACAGACATGAACATAAAACTCAGACTGAACCCCACCCCCACCACCGCAATCACTCCTGTGGCTGCGCAAAGGGAGTGCGGCACTGTGAGGTGCCCTCTTTAGATGAGATGGTATTCTGATATGCAATCTGACATCACAACTGGATACAAAACTTCCCATTATACTATTTCGTGTCGAAAGGGTGTGACCTCTATGATGTCTAGATTAACTAACTAATTGGGGAGTTGATGGCCTAGTGGTATTACCACTGGGCTGTTAATCCAGAGACCCAGATATTGTTCTTGGGGACCCGGGTACGAATCCTGCCATGGAAGATAGTGGAAATTGAATTCAAACAAATTTTTGGAATTAAAAGTCTAATGATGACCATGAATCCATTGCTGATTGTTGGGAAAACCCATCTGCTTTGCAAATGTCCTTTAGGGAAGGAAACTGCCATCCTTACCTGGTCTGGCCCACATGTGACTCCAGACCCACAGTAATGTGGTTGACTTTTAGCTGCCCTCTGGCCAATGAGGGATGGGCCATAAAGCTGCCTGGCCAGTGATGCTCTCATCCCGTGAATGAGTAAAGAAAAACCAAAATCACAAAAGGAAAAACTATGAGGCCCCAGGCTTAAAATTATCGTCACATTTTGGATGGGATGGAGTCACATGCAAATTAATGTCAAAATTATTCACACGCCAGAAAGAGTTGGAGAATTTCCTCAACTTTTGCTCATGTCATTGAACACTTAAATTTCCTGGTGAAGGCCCTGGGATATAGCCCAGAGGCAGTTAATAGTCAACCCACATTTCTGTGGGTCTGGAGTCACATATAGGTCAAGACTGCAGATTTCCTTCGTCAAAGGGAATTAGTGAACCAGATGATTTTGTTTTGTAATCAGTGTAACTATTTTACTGAATTCAAATGTCACCAGCTACCATGGTGGGACTTGAACTCAGGCCTCTTCAGAACATCAGTTGCGCATTTCTTCACCATCACTTCCCCCACCTGGAAATATTCAGGATTTCACTTGATGCCTGCTGCCTGAACTGTTAGCTTTTTCTTTACTGCTAAATTTGAATTTCATGGGACAGTTTAGTTCATAAAAGCAGTGCATTAAAAAGGCTCGCCAAATGGGTTGCTGTCTAGAATGTGAGCTGCTATGAATAGAGAAGTTGGGATTTTTCTCCCTTGAGCAGAGAAGGCACAAGGTGATTTAACAGAAGTGATAGGGAGAAACTGGGAGCAGGATCAGTTGCCAGAGGTTGGAGGCACGGAAACTGTGAAAAGAATCAGAAGAAGATTAAAAGTTCACCATCTGAAAAGGTGGTGGATGCTGATTAAATTGTAAATTTCTAAAGAGAATTGGAGATAAACTTGAAAAGCAGAGAATTAGCAAAGAGCAGAGAAGTCAGCTTTTCAAACAGCAGCCAAGGCAGCCTCTCTGCTGTGAGACTCTGTGATTTTCAGAGGGTCCTACATGCATGCGTTCAGCTCCCCATGACTATGTTCATCTCTGTGGGCATGTGCATTCCATACAGACCATGTTTAACATTGCAGCTTCAGTAAAAACACTCACCTAGGCATAAACACTGGCTTGAGACATGGAAAAATAAAAGGTTATGTAGGTTCAGTGAGGTGGTTCAGGGCTTCCTCAAAAGCGGAGACTGAATGAGCGCCGACTTTAAAACAAGCCCCTCTTGCTGCAATTCTCCGCAATTTACTGTCACTGATACTTCTGTGTTGCTAAAACTATCAAAAATAATTGGGAGCCCCAAAACACTGTGCTTGTGGTTAGATTGTTACAGTCAAGTTTCACCAGAAAGGCAAGTCCCATAATGTTTCACATTTGTATTTTTAACACCCATTGCAACCAACACAGAAAGAGTAAGACAATTTTTTTGTTCGCACTATTAACTTCTTAATGAATCTCTGGCAAATTGAAATCCTGAGTACAGGATTTGTATTATTCTCTTCTATCCCTTGATTTGATGATAAATTGGCCCATCCATCTCCTCTACCCTGTTTGGCATTGCATAACTGATTTCCAAATTGGACTCATATGACTATTTTCATAGATCTCCTATACCAGCAAACAGGCTTCTAATTTAGTTATGACAGCCTCCTCTTTAATTCATATCTCAGAACAATCCCCACCTTTGTCATTCTTAAACCCAGTTCCTTGAGTAGCAAGGGAGAGGGCCAACTTAAGCAGGTGTTCAGGTATAGAAGATCTATGAAATAATCACACAAGCCTGATTTGGAAATCCGTTATGCAATGCCAAACAGGGTAGAGGAGATGGATAGACCAATTTATCATCAAATCAGTGGATAGGAGAAAATAATACAATTGTACTCAGGATTTCAATTTGCCAGAGATCCATTAAGAAGTTAATAGTGAGAATAAGGAAGTGCTTTACTCTTTCTGTGCTGGTTGCAATGACTGTGAAAATTATTAATGGGAAATATTAAGGGGCTTGCCATGATGCAACAGCCAGCATCAGGCACGGTAGCAAGCCCACAATCACTACTTTGTGTCAATTTAGATTTAAGTTTCTAAACTTTAGGAAACAAAGGAAGAAAGAAGGAAAGAACGTGCATTTATATAAAACCTTTCACAAACTCATGACGTCCCAAAGTATTTTACAGCCAAAGAACTAAGATGTCTTTCTGAGTTCTGAAGAGGCGGCATATCAGGCTTGAAACATTAACTGTTTCTCTCTCCTTAGATGGTGGCCCAGACCTGCAGAGTTTTTCCAGCATTCTTTGTGTTTTTAACTGAGACGTAGTCAGCATAGTCACTGTTGTAACATTAGACACTTGACAGCCAATTCAAACAACAAACAGGAATGTGATGTAAGAGATAACAAAGTGTGGGGCTGGATGCACACAGCAGGCCAAGCAGCGTCTCAGGAGCACAGGTGGTCTGGTTTAGTGTCTGGGGCTGAAAGTTCCTGGTTCATTTCTGGCAGGATTCACGAAGCAGGGTTTGTGTTCTTTACTTGTTTCCTGTCCATCAGCTAATATTAAACCAGATCGTCCCACACACACTGCAGCACTCTGATTTCTTCTAATTAGCAAAGATCCCGACTAAACTGAGGTCAAATCAGAATCTGCATTTAACTAAATACTGTAGTATCATTAGTGAGTATGGTTTTCCATGTTGGATCTTGGATAGACTGTTTTTGGAATAACGTGCGTGAATTTGATAATATATCCCAGAAAGCATACTTAGACACTAAAGATGGTACGAAAAAGATTCACAAGAATCATAACACAACTGAGAGGTTATGCCTCATAGAAAATACTGAACCAGCTAAGACCCTTTTCTCTAGAAGATATTTTATAATTATGTAAAGATTTGCAAGAGTTAGATGTACAGCAAATGTTTGCATTACTGCAGGTGAACAAAACTAAAGGCCATAAAAACAACATTCACAAGACAAATGCAAGACAATAGGGATTCAGGAGGAGCATCCTTACTCAGAGAGGTGAGAGTGGTTGGGATAAATTAAAGGAAAGTTTGAGAAACACTGTTTCAAGGATTGATCAGAATCACAAATACTTGTAGTTTTTTCTTCAGTTTTAACTTTAAAATGTCCTTATTATAGCCAGGCTGCTATGGATAAAGAAAAACAGCTGGATGCACATTCAGTGAGAAAGTGTCGAGGAAGTGTCAAGGAAAAATAATGAGGTGACCGAAAGCTACCTCTGACAAACATATCTGTTTTACAGTCTGAGAATATCTAAAACTAGGTTGAGAATTGATTATAACACTAACCTGCATGTGTTATTGCTCAGATTTCCTGGTGTGTGGATTAGAGTTTTGTGAAGGCCACTGCATTGAGAACAGCCACTTTAAGCACCCCTGCACTGCTGGTAAAGCAAAAAGAAAAATTCTCTCTCATTCCAAATGCAAGAACTCAGTCACTGATGAAGGGAATTGGAACAACGGAACTTCTGCCAAAACACAAATCCAAGAATCTTGAAATCAATGGCTCAACTGCCAATGTCAACCTGACAAGTGCCATTTAATTAGAATCGTGACAATGTCTTATCTGCTATTCATGAATAATTCAGAGACTGATCTATATATCTCCCTTTCACTTTTATCTTTTTGGGTTAACTCTTACTATTTCCACTCTGTGTGTATGTGCTTGCAATACAATTTCTTATTGAGATTAGTCATTCTTTTGACCAAATTGTAAAACATCGGGTTAAATTGGCTCCTTATAAAACAAAGGTTTATCTGGGTCTGGAAGAATGTTATCCACAGAAGAAAGGATCCTTTTCAAATTAATCTTGTTGCAACCCACCAAGGAATGTTGGATAACTGAGTTGGGGGGAGGGGTGCTGCTGTTCCTCCCTCCGAACTGGGGAAGCCTGACAATTTGGGACATCCCACCCGGGGCTGTAACAAATTGCAGAAGTTCAGCTGAAGCCTGGTCATAACAAACACGTGTGAGAAAAGAATAGAAGGAATCACTGGTAGGTTCTGATGAACAGAAAGTAGGAGAAGGTTTGCTTAGAGGATAAATACTAATGTGCACCAGTTGACTGAATAACCTGATTACTGTCTGCAGGTACAACATACTTTCTACCTGCCCGCAAATTGATTGACACTGAAAAATAGGGAAGCAGAGGTGATGCTTGTAGAGGCAGTGAAGGGATAGTCCTCCAACTATTCTGTAAAATTGATGGACTGGTGCACATTATTCAACGAAGGAAATGTAATATAATCCTCTCATCCTCCTTCATCTGACTCTATCAGCATATCCTTCTATGACCTTCTTTCAGATGCACTTACCTGGGGTTCCCCTCAATCACACAGGAAGTTCAGATACATTTCACTGTTCAGCTTATCTGCTGCTGAAACCCTCAACCAGGCTATTCATGTGCCCAGACTTGGCTATTCCAATCAGGAACAAAAACAAAGTTGCTGGAAAAGCTCAGAGATAGTAGGAACTGCCGATGCTGGAGTCTGAGATGACAAAGTGTAGAGCTAGATGAACGCAGCAGGCCAGGCAGCATCAGTGGATCAGGAAAGGTGATGTTTCGGGCCTTAGGGCCTTCTTCAGAAATGGGGGAGGGGAAGAAGCCTCCGAAATAATTGGAGAGAGGGGGAGGTGGTGATAGAGCATGGATAGCGGAGCAGATAGGTAGAGAAAAGACAGACAGAGGTGGGGTTGGAGCCAGTAAAGGTGGGTGTAGATAGAGAGTTGGGATGGGGGTTGGTCAGTTGGAAGGGACGGGGTTTGGTTTGGAGGGAAGACGGACAGGTCAAGGAGGCAGGGATGAGGCGAGTAGGTAGGAAGTGGGGGTGGGAGTTGGTCAGCGAGGTGGGAGGAGCGGATAGGTGGGAGAAAAGACAGACAGGTCAAGGAGGTGGGGACACGCTGGACTGGGTTTTGGGATGCGGTTAGGGGAAGGGGAGATTTTGAAGTTTGTGAAGTCCACATTGATACTACTGGACTGCAGGGTTCCCAAGAGGAACGTGAGTTGCTGCTCCTCCAGCCTTTGGATGGCATCATTGTGGCACTGCAGGAGGCCCAAGGTGGAGGTGTTGTCTAAGGAATTGGAGGGGGAGCTGAAGTGGTTCGCGACTGGGAGGTATTGTCATTTGTCACGAACTAAGTTTAGGTGTTCCACAAAGTGGTCTCCAAGTCTCCGCTTGGTTTCCCCGATGTAGAGAGGGCCATAGCTGGAACAGCAGATACAGTACACCACATTGGCAGATGTACAGGTCAACATCTGCTTGATGTGGAAGGTCTTCCTGGGGCCTGGGATGGGGGTGTCGGGGGAGGTGTCAGGGCAGGTCCAGCACTTCCTGTGGTTGCAGGGAAATGTGCTGGGTGTGGTGTGACCGGAGGGGAGTGTGGAGCGGACAAGGGAGTCATGGAGAGAGAGGTCCATCCAGAAGGCAGGCAGAGGTGGGAGGACAAAATGTCCTTGGTAGTGGGGTCAGTTTGCAGGTGGCGGAAGTGGCGGGGAATGATGTGTTGAATCCTAAGGTTGATGGGGTGCTGTTTGAGGATGAGGGGAATTCTGTTTTTGTTGTATTTGCGGGGAGGGGTGTGAGGGATGAGTTGCGGGAACCATGAGAGATGTGGTTGAGGGCGTTTTTCACCACGATGAAGGGGAAATTGCGGTCTTTGATAAACAAGGAGATTGCTGGAAAAGCTCAGCAGGTCTGGCATCATCTGTGAAGGAAATAAACAGAGTTAAAGTTTTGGGTCCCGTGACCCTTCCCCAGACCAGTTCTGAGGAAGGGTCACCAGACCCGAAACATTAACTCTGTTTTTTCCTTCACAGATGCTGCCAGAGCTGCTGAGCCTTTTCCATCATTTTTTTTTGTTTCTGATTTACAATATCCAGGGCAAAGTTCTTTCAGTTTTTATTGACTATTCCAATCCTCCCCCAAACCAGTGTTCCCACAAACACCTGACTCATTCAAAACTCCACTGCTTCTATCTGAACTTGCACCAAGCCTCGTTCACTCCATCACTCCATCACCCCTTTATGCTGATTCTTGCTGCTTTATGTTGGCTCCCAGTCCTTTATCACTTCAGTTTTAAAATTCTCATCCTTTTGTTCAAGTCTCCCATAGCCTTGCCCCACTTCATCTCTCTGACCACTTCCATTCCTACAACCCTCTCAAATCTCAAATTGCTCCTGACTTTCTTTGTTCCACACTGGGACAATGCCAACAGCTATGTAGACCTCAGGCTCTAGGCTTTCATTGGTTGGAGTCCTCCTTCCCACTTTCTCCTCCATTAAGACGTTCCTTAAAACCTCGCTCTGTCATCTGTTCCAATTTCTCTTCTATCTCGGCCATTTAAATGACAATCTCATGAAGCAACCTGGAATGCTTTTGCAATTTTTTCTTTTGTTCATTTGTGGGATGTGGGTGTCGCTGGCTGGGCCCAGCATTTCTTGCCCATCCCTAGTTGCCCTTGAGAAGGTGGTGGTGAGCTGCCTTCTTGAACCACTGCATTACTCCTGCAGTGGGTTGGCCCACAATGCCATTAGGGAGGGAATTCCAGCATTTTGACCCAGCGACAGTGAAAGAATAGCGATATATTTCCAAGTCAGGATGCTGAGTGTCTTGGAGGGGAACTTGAAGGGTGTGGTACTTCCATGTATCTGCTGCCCTTGTCCTTCTAGGTGGAAGTGGTCATTGGTTTGGAACATGCTGTCTGAGGATCTTCGGTGAATTTCTGAAATGCGTCTTTGGTGAATTTCCGCTGTGCAACTTGTAGATAGTACATACTGCTGCTACTGAGCTTTGGTGGAGGAGGGAGTGGGTGTTTGTGGATGTGGTGCCAATCAAGTGGCTGCTTTGTCCTGGATGGTGCCAAGCTTCTTGAATGTTGTTGAAGCTGCACACACCCAGGCAAGTGGGGAGTATTCCATCACACTCCTGACTTGTGCCTTGTAGATGGTGGTCAGGCTTTGAGGAGTCAGAAGGTGAGTTACTCACCGCAGTATTCCCAGCTTCTGGCCTGCTCTTGTAGCCAATGTGTTTATGTGGTGAGTCCAGTTGAGTTTCTGGTCAATGGTAACCCCCAGGATGTTGATAGTGGGGGATTCAGTGATGGTAATTCCATTTAAAGTCAAGGGGTGGTGGTTAGATTGTCTCTTACTGGTTATGGTCATAGCCTGGTATTTGTGTGGCGTGAATGTCACTTGCCACTTGTCAGCCCAAGCCTGGGTATCGTGCAGATCGTATGGCATTTGAACAAGGACTGCTTTAGTATCTGAGGAGTCACGAATGTTGCTGAACATTGCACGATCATCGGTGAACATCCTACTTCTGGCCTTATGATGGAGGGAAGGTCATTGATGAAGCAGCTGAAGATGGTTGAGCCTGGGACACTATCCTGAGGAGTTCCTGCAGAGATGTCCTGGAGCTGAGATGACTGGCCTCCCACAACCACAGCCATCTTCCTGTGTGTCAGGTATGACTCCAACCAGTGGAGCATTTGCCCCCCAATACCCATCGATTTCAGTTTTGCTAGGGCTCCTTGATGCCACACTCGGTCGAATGTGGCCTTGATATCAAGGCCTGTCACTCTCTGGGATTCAGCTCTTTTGTCTATGTTTGAACTAGGCTGTAAAGAGGTCAGGAGCTGAGTGGCCCTGGCAGTGGCCAAACTGGGCTGCACTGAGCAGGTTAAGATGCAAAATAAATGCACATTGTTATTGTTCTCAAAAATCTTCAAAACTCTTTGCTGCATATTATTAAAGTTTACAATTTGAACAGATGTGAGTATTAAGTTGAGGCGACAACTTGGGCAGGGTTGGTGAAATCGAGAAAGCAAAATGTAAGAGCAGGTCTTGTAAAGTAAATGGTTTCTATCATTAGAAGTTCAGTGCCAGCAAATCAGCCCGGCAGTAATGTATCCTGTAAACATTTTGGTTTTCAATGTACTCAGACCTGAATCTTTAATAGCAGTAAACAAGGTAAAGTATTCCACTGACAAAGTGGTGTTCAAGACAACGATGAATAGAATCATTCTGATATGTTGCGTTGACTGACATGGAGTATGTAAAAACATCAAACACTCATAGCTCACACCTTGATACAAAAATGTATATGAATGGCCTGCTCTTACTCTACATGAGGGAATACATAACAGGCCTAGCTCCTGGGAATATAAAACACTAGCTAATTCACAAGGTAAGATGATGGATTCTTTATTCTTCCAGAGGGTGGCTACCATCGTCTGCCCTGTCCTTGTATGACCGCTGCTCGTGACATGAAACTCTTTCGCAGAATTCCTCAGAATCGTCATCTCCAAGTCAGGCACTCTCCTGACTCACAGATATCTCCATGTCTTCACCACGAGTCAATATCTTTGAAGCTCTGGTGGAACATCATGTTGGAGTACCATCACCTGAAGGACTACAGTAGTTCAAGGATTGAGCCCACAATCAACTTGTCAGGAAAACGAAGGCTAGCCATAGGCTAACTTTACCAAATAGCCCATATCTCAAGAACAACCAGCAAAGAGGCAAAACATTGGCTTTATTTCAATGGGCCATACTTGCAAGGACAATATTGATTGTGATAAATTGCAGTGACAGCCTGGCTTTTAGCGATGTGGGCCCACTATTGGCGGCACGGTGGCTCAGTGGTTAGCACTGCAACCTCACAGCACCAGGGGCCTGGGTTCGATTCCAGCCTCGGGTAACTGTCTGTGCGGAGTTTGCACGTTCTCCCCGTGTCTGTGCCGGTTTCCTCCGGGTGCTCCAGTTTCCTCCCACAGTCCAAAGATGTGCAGGCTAGGTGGATCAGCCATGCTAAATTGCCCGTAGTGTTCAGGGGTGTGTGGGTTACAGGGAGATGAGTCTGGGTGGGATATCTCAAGGTCTGTTGTGGACTTGTTGGGCCAAAGGGCCTGTTTCCACACTGTAGGGAA
Organism: Stegostoma tigrinum; assembly: GCF_030684315.1. Lineage (NCBI taxonomy): Eukaryota > Metazoa > Chordata > Chondrichthyes > Orectolobiformes > Stegostomatidae > Stegostoma > Stegostoma tigrinum. Next base: position 3,399,958 of record NC_081385.1, on the reverse strand, counting down.
TCTAATCTAAACTATTGCTAATAGCTCTCAGTACCAAGTTTCAGGATAGTGTTATCATGCTGATCTTATCCCTCCACCTGGCCACAGATGAGACAACATTCTCTCTTCTGCTTCCCTCCAGGGCACTCTTACTCAACATTTCAACAGTGGCACTCATCTGCTCAAATTATTCTGCCTCACGGCATCCTGAAAGGGAACTGCTCATTGTCCTGGCCTTGAAAATGTTGCCCATTTCCAACACACATTGTCAGAACATTTTAGAGTGGCCCCACAAGCCCCTTTGAGGACTGCAGGCACAAGACAACATATCACATTGCTCTTCATGCATTACACACAAGCAGTGTTACGATTCCAAGATCATGGTACCATCCTCACCCAAAGAACCAGCCCAAACTACCCAAAGGCTCTACCAGCCTAGGCCCACCTGGCAGCTTGTCAGTGAATCCAAATAAACACTTGTATTGGCATAGCACCTTTCACAATGTTTCAAAGTACTTTACAACCAATTAATTACAAAGCAAGTGTAGCCAGTGTTCATAGAATCCCTACACTGTGGAAAGCATCCCGTTTGGCCCTTACCAAACTCCCTAAAGAGCATCCCACCCAGACCAAACCTTCTAACCCTGCATTTCTCATGGCTATTTCACCCAGTCTACAAACCAGAGACAATTTAACACAGCCAATCCACAATCGCCTGCACATCTTTGGACTGTGGGTGGAAACCAGAGCACCTGGAAGAAACACACACAGACGCGGGGAGAATGTGCAAACTCCACAGAGACAGTCGCCCAAGGCTGGAAGCGAACCCGCATCCCTGGTGCTGTGAGGCTGCGGTGCTAACCACTGAGGCACCGAGCCACCAATTGTAATTATCATAACGTAGAAAAGTAGTTGTCAATTTGCACGTGGAGCAAATCTACAGGCAGCAATGACCAGCTAGTTTTGTATTTCTATAAGAATTTTGTTGACTGCATTTTGTTACTGAGGGGGAATGGCTGAATGCCTCTGATAAATAAACCAAAGCACAAGCCCCAGTCTGCTATGACTGGGTTAGAGGTTCCCATCTAATAATTAGCTCTTAGAAGCTCACCTTTCTCCTCACAATCTCTTAAAAGAGTGGTTATAAGAAAGAAAATCTCTGATCTCCACATTACAAATGACAAGAAATAATTTATTTGTTTAACCCTAACAATGAGTAAATTAACAGAATTACCAACAGACCGAACAATTCCACCCAGACTGCTATTTCCGAACTGAACTAAATTCTACTGGATTGCTGTTTGGATAAAGCCAAGCACCACTTATGTAAACCCAATCAATAAGACAACAATAAATTAAAACTTATTCTCTCCAAGTTTTCACAGACTGTCTTGTAGAACGCTCTGCTTTCTCCAGCCTTTCTCCTGTCGAAATGCCTTTCTGCCACTGATTCTACTGTCAAGGGTGTTTTCTTTGTGCAAATTCTTGGCTAAAAATGCTGCAGTACCTTTGATCAATAATATGGTACTTTCTTAGAGAAGATGGTGATTTCTTGTGAGAGTTCAGGTCTTATTTCTCAGATGGTAGGCTTGCTCTCCCCTCAGGTGACACTTGACTCTCTCCAATTTACGAAATGCCCTCATGTTCATATACCCCGCCAATGACACACCAATATTTTATAATATGATTGGTTTCAGGTTGCCAAAAACATCAGTTTTAAATTCAATTGATTTTTAGTAGCTTAGGGCCTGGTTCAAATTGGTCAGCTAAAATTCAAAACTGTTATCATAGTTAAAAAAAACGAATGTTGCTTATCCTTTCAATATAAATGTTTTAATCTTTGGCTGCTTTCTCACTGGCATCCTCCAGCTGCTGCTCACAGACACATTTTTTAAAACAAAATCTATAAGCACAGACACAGCACAATTTCTTTAAGGGACCAGGCACTCTTTTCTCCCCACGGTCATTTTAAACAACAAATTCTAAATTCCTGCCTTCCAATTCATGACTATTCCACACAACTTCATAACAATTTGTTACCCAAGGCACGCAGAGACCTACAATTACAGGCTGACTGGTGAAAGTAATAAATATTCTGCTCCATCCCTCCTTGATGTGCTCTGTCTATCTGTTTGCTGAACCAACCTTTGCTCTAAAACATTTGCACTCTTCATTTCACATGGTCTGGTTGCTAAGTTTGGTTCTGAAGTTGGCTATTAGTCACAGAGATTGTTAAAAGCGTGAACAGAGCAGGACTACAGCAAAGCAGCCAATCTTGCAGATCCAGCATTCTCTCAACACAACTCGCAGCTGATAAACTTCCCGTAGGAACTACACTTACTGTGTTCGTATTAAAAGTCACCAGAGCATGACTAAGCCACCAGCCTAAATCCCTTCACAACTGCCCTAAATCTGCCAATTGAGGAAGGTTGGGAATATTTGAAAGTGTTTGCAGTGAGAGCTGTGTCATGATTTTGTGGAAGGCAACCTACAACAATCTTTACTGTTTTACAGGAACCATTTCATCACCTTCTCACTGGTCGGCAAATCAGGAGAAAATCTTTGTATTTGTGACTGACGCAGTGCAGACGTCAATTTCCAAAGCAAAGGGAGGAGCTCTTTTTTAAACGAAGCAGCACTTTCTAAAGGATACCCAGTTTCACAGAAACTACAGCCTTTTGTGCTCCTGAGATGCTGCTTGGCCTGCTGTGTTCATCCAGCCTCACATTTTATTAGCATGGAATCAGACCATTTGGCCCAAGCAGTCTGTGCTGACTCTTACCATCTGTGCATGAGAAATGGGTTCCCGTGTCTGCGTGGGTTTCCTCCGGGTGCTCCGGTTTCCTCCCACAGTCCAAAGATGTGCAGTCTAGGTGGATTGGCCACGCTAAATTGCCCGTAGTGTTCAGGGGTGTGCGGGTAATAGGGGGGTTGGGTCTGAGTGGGGTGCTTCTTGGGACTTGTTGGGCTGAAGGGACTGTTTCCACACTGTGGGGAATCTAATTTAATAAACTACACCACTGGAACAGATTATTTCAATTGCTGTTTGTAAGCATCTGCTGTGAACAAATTTACTGTAATGTTTCCTACCTACCATGGCAACCACACTTTATTAACATGGAAATATTTTGGAATAGCCTGGTAGGTTTAGTTTGATTTTAAAAGAGTAGAGGGAGGGAGATTTACTCTCCTACCTAACATGCTGCACCTCAGTTCAATGACACAGGCTGCTCATGGAAAGGTCTGTTTACCCAATGAAAGGGCATTGGGCCTAACCACTGGTAGAAGTGGGAACCACCTGCAACCTGGAGCTGAAACATTATCTTCAACTGTCCCTCTACAAAAGCAGCACTGAACGCATTGAGGGAATACCCGAGCAAAAACATCTCTGGCCCTGGTACCTGCCAGGTGGAATCACTGATGTCTGCCCCTGGTGGTGGGATGTCCACACTCATCAGTTAAACTATGTGGACTTCTTTGACCTCAGAAGTTCTGATGGACCAGTGCCAGAGATTTCTGCCATTCTCCATCTTAACCTGTACATCAGGAAGCCCAAGTGGTCCGTGCCAGTGGTTTGGTACAAGCTGTCTGGATGTGGGTTTGTCTGTGTTTTTGGGGTCTGATTGTCAGCGAGCTCACAAGGAACAAGCTACAGGACATGAGCATGTACTCTTATCACCGTTCTCCCAGAATCAGGTCCCAGGTGAGAAACATCCATACTGCTGCTACTCTCTAGGCTCCTAATGCTCTACTCTTTGAAAGATATTGTCCCTCTGCTCAAAAGGCACAGCTTCCCACAGGAAGATCCAAACCGGAAACTGTTCAGGCTTGCTGCACCCTGCAGTATCTGGACTGTTCTGATGTGACCAGCAATCCTTTAACAGTCAACAACTACGCTGAAAAGGGATTTACATTTAGATATCACCTGGAGAATGGCAGAAATCTCTGACACTGGTCCGTGAAAACTTCTGAGGTCAAGGAAATGCACATAGTTTAACTGATGAGTGTGGACATCCCACCACCAGGGGCAGACGTCAGTGATTCCACCTGGCAGGTACCAGGGCCAGAGATGTTTTTGCTCGGGTATTCCCTCAATGCGTTCAGTGCTGCTTTTGTAGAGGGACAGTTGAAGATGTTTCAGCTCCAGGTTGCAGGTGGTTCCCACTTCTGCCAGTGGTTAGGCCCAATGCCCTTTCATTGGGTAGACAGAACTTTCCATGAGCAGCCTGTGTCATTGAACTGAGGTGCAGCATGTTAGGTAGGAGAGTAAATCTCCCTCCCTCTACTCTTTTAAAATCAAACTAAACCTACCCCTACACTGTCTCCTGTTAAACACTCCCAGGTCAGGAATAGCACAGGTTTAGATACAGTGTAAACCTTACCCTACACTTTTAAACTGAAAGTAAAGCTTTCTCCAAATTGGCCTTGTCAAACACTCCCAGAACAGGGACAGCAGAGGGTTAAGGTGCAAATTAAACCTTCCTCTACATTAATCCCATAAAACACTCCCAAGGACAAGTTCACCATGGGTCTAGATACAGAGTAAAGCTCTCTCTACGCCATCCTCATCAAACATCACCAGGACAGGTACAGCATAGGGTTTGATACAAAGTAAAGCTCTCTCTACACAATCCACTTCAAACAGTCCTCCAAAGTAGCTCAGTCCATGTTCTGAAGAATATTCATCTGCCAGGTGTGTGAAATGGGATTTCTCTCCTCAAGCAGCATATATTGCTAACACCAGCTTCAGGTCTCATACCCTGAACACCTTCCCCACCCCATTCCAATATGATGGAGGAGAGGGGATATAGAACACATAAATACATTTAATGTCAGTGTAATCAAATGTTTATTCCAATCTAAGCAGTTAAAGTTGTGCTTAACACTTTAAGCATACTACCCCTTCAACAGCTGCATTTTCATAAAATTAGTAAACAGTCGAAACATATCTTAGTTTAATCAGTTTTTCACTGCTTGCTTCTTTTGAGAGCCCATAAAATTACCGCAGCGTCAAGCACAGTTGGAAACAATTTGGCTCATCATACTTGGGCAGGTGCTACCTCTTAAACTGGCGCTGTGTACTCTAATCCCCTGGCTACTCTAATCCCTAGCCCTGGCCTTTTCTCTTGTACTTGTGTTTCCTCTAAAATGTTTATCCACATTCCCAGCTGTCAATAACAGGTCTAACTTGACACTTGCTAGTGGGTTAATTGTTGGGGTATTGATAGGACCCAAGGGGTTAATCCAATAATATTAATTACACAGCAGCTTTCATATGTTAAGTTTGATACTGGAGGTTAATATAAATTCATCAATTTCTGACCTTGTCGCTCCGGGCCACATGAGGAATAATTATGTAGGTAAAATAATTTCAGTAAAATATTAATTACGTGTCATATTGCAGAACAATGAGTGTAATCATTTTACAGTTGAACCTTCAGAGGTCATATTGTTTGCTAAGAATTGTTGATGTCTCAAAACCATTTCATCATGTTTGATTTTTATTATTTTTCCCCAGGGATTTTTTAAAAATTAATATTTATAATCCACTCTATTTTCTCATCCCAACACATTGATTTCTGATTCAAAATTGAAGATGTCTCTGAATCATTGTATCTGTTGTTACAACACTCAGGTAAGTTTTTAATCCCTGAGAAAACTCTTCACCCTCCTCATACACTACCGGCCAGGGGTTTATGAGGCCACCTGACACTAAAAAAAGCACGAGTCATATATTACATATTTTATTAACATTTTTAAGGGCCCTTTTCTGTATTCTGTATTCTGTTTCTTGAAATATAAACCTTACAAGTTTAGCAGTGAGACAAACACACACAAATTTGACAAAAATGATTTCACAATTCAAGTTGCCTGGTGCCTCTAGAACAGCATTGGCATTATTTTTTATTCATTCACGGGATGTGGGCATCACTGGTGAGACCAGCATTTATTCACCCAGAGGGAGGTTCAGAGTCGACCACATTACTGTGGGTCTGGAGTCACATGTAGGCCAGACCAGGTAAGGATGGCAGTTTCCTTCCCTAAAAGGCATGAGTGAGCCAGATGGGTTTTTCTCCAAATATTTAATGGTCATTATTAGGCTCTTTATTCTACATTTTTTATTGGATTTAAATTCCACCAGCTGTCATGGCAGGATTTGAACCTGGGTGTCTGGATAACTGCCCAATGATAATACCACTCGGCCATTGCTTTATTGGAGAAGGTGATGGAATCAGTTCCACAGAAGTTAAGCCATCTCCAGTTGAGGCTTCCATGGTATCCGCTCTCAACTAAACCTGGGATAGCCCTGGTCCCATCACACATTCCAACATCACCAGGCCCACAGCTGAAACCCTTTGTCCACCCAAACTCCATTAGTCCCAGGACTATCTGCTATCACCCACACCAACTTCATCAGTCTTCCCACACAGGGGCCATTATTTCTTCTGGGTTTGCCTCCCATATTGTTGAATTTCTGTCTTCATTCATTGCCAGTTTTATCAGGACTCTGGCTGTATCGAATGTTCCTGTTGTAAGGAGAGATTCTGCATATTGAATGAGGCAGTGGAATTATCAGGCGCAAACTATTAAATGGCTCAGTAGGAAGAGATAATGATAAATATGTTAATGTCTCCTTTCTGAATGAAAATGTAGAAGTTCTGGTAAATCTGAAGTGCAGTGGGTTTTACGCTCTGTTTCGGTCCATTCTCATTGGCACACAATAAATAAGCCTCAGTACAGGGACAGGTAGAAACTATTCCTCGAATTTGATTCAGATTACATTCTCCAATGCAGTGTTAGACTTTTGGTTTAAATACAGCTCCTGTTGTACGATTACTGTCTTGGTGAATATTAAATGCCTAATTAGAATCAGCCTTCAATATATGGCAGATTTACATATTAAAAAATGCTAGCCACTTACAGAAGCCAAAAAACAAGAGATAAGCTCTGAGTCTAGTTTGAAGACACTGAGAGAGTAGCAGAGATATAGAAAACAGGAACAGTATATATCTGAAATATGGGAGAGAGAAAACGAAAAGGCAGAGAGGTGGTGAAAAGGAAAGGGAGAAAGACAGATATAGAGAGGGGTCAGAGAATGTAAGCAGTCTGTTTAAGTTCGCGGATGACGCAAGGATTGGGGAAGCTCTAGATAGTGAGATACAAGCACATCACGGAGAGAGAACACAGCAAGACAGAGAGCTGAGGCAGGGCCAAAGAGATGGGCAGCAAGAGGTTTATGGAAAGAGAGAAAGGGGGGCAAACAGACAAAGAAAGAGAGGGGAATATTGAAGAGAAAGAGAGAACGTGAGGGATTTAAAAGGGGAATGATAGAAAACTGAAATAAGTAGAAAGGATGGGAGAAACAGAAAGAAGTGTGGAACATGAAAGTGACAGCAAGAGAAGGTCAGAGTGAGACAGAGATGATGAGAGAAATGAAGTTGATAGTTTTGAGTCAAACTCTGCTGCACGTTTCTGAGGCTACAGCTAGTCTGTGTACGGTGAAAGGGTGTAGCTTGTGTTCCTGTGGTTTCCTGTTCTCTTTCAGGAGCCGCAGTCTTTGTGTTTGATACATAGCTGAGTGTTACCTCCTGGTTGTGCAGTCAGCCACTGGGTATTCACCACTTTCCACATTGGCATTACGTAACAAGAGATTGGTTTTGAATGTGTGACTGCTTCAGATAGACCTGTTGTAGTGATTTTTCTTCAAGCGTAGGGTTTTTCTGAAGTCCTTGGTAATGCCTATCCCAGTAGCAAACCCTTTAGTTGAAATTTTGAGATCACTAATAATTTAGGCGCTGCAGTACCTCATTGGCTTCAAGAATTCGTTCAATAAAGTTCCACTCAATTGGCTATGAGCAAAAGAGATACCATTGGCATTAGAAACATGAGCACTGGGTTCATCTGAAGTTTTGGAACAGCAACACCCTCAAAACATGATTTTCCTCTCATGGCATTCCAGCTCCTCCTCTTCTGGTGAGGTCCCAGAGAACTGGAGAATAACCAACAATGCTCCTCTGTTTGAGAAGGGGAGCGGGGATAATCGAAGATAGTACAGGCCAGTGAGCCTTACACAGTGGTAGGGAAATTGTTGCAGAAGATTCTTAGGTACAGGATTTACTCAGATTGGGAAAATATGGGCTTATCAACAATCGGCAGTGTGGCGTTATGAGGGGAAGGTCGTGTCTCACAATATTGATTGAGGTTGTTGAAGAAGTGACAAAGATGAGTGGTGAGGACCCCGGAGCAGTTGTTGTCTATATGGACTTTAGCAAGGCCTCTGATAAAGTCCCTCATGGCAGGCTGCTACACAAGGTGAAGTCACATGGGATCCTTGGCGAGCTGGAGAAGATGGATACAAAACTGGCTTAGCCATAGAAGGCAGTGACTAGTGGTGAAAAGGTGGAGATCTGTGACCAGCGGTGTTTCGCAGGAACAGTGCCGGGACCCCTGTAAATGATTTGGAGGAGAATGTAAGCGGTCTGTTTAAGTTCGCGGATGACGCAAGGATTTGGGAAGCTCTAGATAGTGAGAAGGTTAGCCAGAGGATACAGCAGGATGTAGGTAGGCTGGAGACCTGAGTGAAGAAATGGCAGATGGAGTTTAATTGGACAAATGAGAGGTGATGCATGCTGGAAGATCTAATGCAGTAGGATGTATACTGTAAATGGCAGAAATCTTAGTAGCATCAACATACAGAAGGATCTCGATGTACAGGTCCACAGTTTCCCTTAAAGTGGCAACACAAGTGGATAATGTGCTCCAGGAGGCATATGGCCTGGTTGTTTCCTCAAGCGGGGTATAAATTATAAAACATTGGCAAGTCATGTTAGAGCTACACGGAACTTTAGTTTGGCCACATTTGGAATATTGTGAATAGTTCTGGTCCCTACCCTACCACAAGGGTGTGGAGTCTTTGGAGAGGGTACGGATGCAATTTAACAGGATGTTTCCTGGTTTAGAAGGTTTCAGCGGTGAGGATAGATTGGGCAGACTTGGTTTATTTTCACTTGAACAGCAAAGGATAAGGGGAGACCTATTAAAGGGTTTAAGGGAGATGTGAGAAGCAAATTTTTAACACAGAGGGTGTTAAGTGCCTGGAAAGAACTGCCAGAGGAAGTGATGGAGGCAGATAGAAGACCAATGTTTAAAAGGCATCTTGACAGTTGTGCGAATAAGCAAGAGATAGAGGGATCTGCACCATTTAGAAGCAAAAGGTTTTAAGTTTAGAAAGAGATCACGTGTCGGCTCAGTCTTAGTTGGCAGAAGGGCCTGTTCCTGTGCTGTAATGTTCTTTGTTCTTTGGTCTTTGCTCATGAATTTAACCTGATCACAGCTGACAGCAGTTTGCGGGAAATTTGAATTCCACGAACATGTTCTTCACCAAAATTGGCAGACTGCGTTGAACCTCCTCACCTCTGCCTATAATGGTCTACATGGTGTCGATCCCTGATGAACTCTCTAGGTAACAGAAATGGCTGTAGCACCAGTATATCTGCCTATTCTCAGTTTCCGGATCTAACCTTGCAAAAGATAAGGCTGAAACTTTCACAGCAATCTTCAGCCAGAAGTGTTGAGTGGATGATCCACATTGGCCTACTCCAGTGGTCCCCAGAATCACAGATGCCAGTCTTTAGCCAATTCGATTCACTCCACGTGATATCAAGAAACGATTGCAGACACTGGATACTGCAAAGGCTCCAGACCATGACAACATTCCAGCAATAGTACTGAAGACTTGTGCTCCAGAATCTGCCGCTCCCTTAGCCAAGCTGTTCCAGTACAGTTGCAGCACTGGCATCTACCTGACAATGTGGAAAATTGCCCAAGTATGTCCTGTACACAAAAAGCAGGTCAAATCAAACTTGGCCAATTACTGCCCCATCCGTCTCTCCTCGATCATCAGTAAAGTGATAGAAGGTGTCAGTAACAGTGCTATCAAACAGCACCTGCTCAGCAATAACCTGCTCAGTGACGCCCAGTCTGGGTTCTGCCAGGGCCACTCAGCTCCTGGCCTCATCGCAATCTTGGTTCAAACTCAAATAATCACCCCTGGGCTCCTCAAAGCCTGCCAAAATCCACAAGGCACAAGTCAGGAGTGTTCCAAACTACTTCCCACATCCCTGCAAGAATGTACCTCCAACAACAGGCATGAAGTTCAACACCATCCAGAACAAAGTAACCTGCCTCTTTGGCAGTTTACCCACCAAATCAAACATTCCTTCGCTTTACCACAGTGGCTGCAAAGTACACTATCTATACGAAGCACTGCAGCAACTCACCAAGGGCCCTTTCACAGTATCTTCCAATGTTGCAAATTCCACTACTGAGAAGGACAAGGGCAGCAGATGCACAAGATCATCACCGTCTAGAAATTCTGCTCCAAACCATACATTGTTCTGGTTTGGAAACATAATGACACCCCTTCGCTGTTGCAGGGTCCAAATCCTGCAATCCCTTTCCTAACAGCATTCTGGTTTCACCCACATTGACTGCTTTGGTTGAAGAAAGCAGGTCATCACTTTCTTCCCAAGGGCAATTAGGGATGAGCAATAAAAGATTGTCCAGCCAATGATGCCCACATTCCATGCATGAATAGATTTTTAAATAAAAGCATGGGTGGATGTTTATTACATGCTGGTTGTCACTCCATAAAATTTTGCATTTACTTGAGCTCTTTGATCAAAATAGTTCTCATTACAAATTTCAGAAGTACTTACTGTAATATATCCCAGTCATTCAATGAAGCATTTAAACTTTTAGTTTCTTAATGAGAAAAGTCAGAAATCTATTATATCTACTATCAGTTAATGCATGAAATTGTAATACTGTTAGCTCATTAATATTCTATTCAAAGTTAATTTCATGGAATCGAGCTTGCTTTGTGTTATCAAAGAAGGTATTGAGCTGAAAGTGCAATCGCAGATAGACTACAGTAGAATTGTAATGAATATTAAATGTTTCTCCGGTTCTAAAATTTCATTTGTATCTTGCAACAAAGAATCCTAATGCAACAACTTAAACAATCTGCTGTGCAAAAATTACTGGCACAAAGCAAAACCTGAGAACATGGAATACATATCACATCAGTCTAAAATGCGTCCCTGTTTCAAATTGTAGAAAGGGATCTAAATGTCTGTAATTACCCATCGATTCCTTCCTTAGAACTGTGATTGTACGTTCTACATTTGCAAAGTGACACAGCTGCCTTTCTGATACTGAGACTTGGTTAAAGCACAGGACAGAATTTTCCAATTCCCACATAATCTCAAGCAGATGTAGGACAGACAACAAATCAGTCTGAACCTGCTGGAGTTTAATGGGTTATCCTAATTCTAATGCTCCACCTGAGCTCCACACAGCAGAATTAGTGCATGGCAATGGAGATAGTGTGGGGCAGCAGGTCTGGCTTGAGCTTGATAAAAGATTGTTGGGGGAGGGTGTGTTGGGAGAGTTGGACAATGGGAATAATTTTGGATTGACCCATAGAAAGAGAGGTATTTTCGGATTGTTACAAACAGCAGGACACAATGGGAGGAGTGCGCTATCAGCTTTGATCGTTGACATGTGGCAAATGACAAGAAGGTCAGGCACCATCATTCAGCTGAAGTCCTCTCACGGGTTGTTCATGGGTGAATAGTGCAAGGGCACAAGGTCCCAGAGAGGCACAGCAGAAACAATTAAAGGAGGCAGCCAGGATAGGCAATGCTGATGTAATTAGCTCACCCGTAATAGCTCAGTGCAGGGAATCAGGAAGAGTAACAGGATTGACCCACACCGAGGAGGAATGTAGATTGTGCACCATTACAGCCATACCTTTCACAATGCACAGTGATTTACTATCAGTGTGCTAAAGACAGAGACCAGATGGTCGGGTAGTGGTAATGTTACTGAACTGGTGATCCAGCATAATGCTTTGGAGCACAGGTACAAATCCCAGCATGGAATCTGATGGAATATAAATCCAAAGAATAATTCCGGAATTGAAATCATTGATGCTAAGTGGGAAGCTGGCACTGATAGCTATTTTTAATAAAACTCATCTAATTCGCTTATGTCTTTTACGGAAGGAAGTCTACCATCCTTACCCAGTCTGGCTAGATGTGAGTCCAGATCCACAGTAACCTGTTCGCCCTCTGAACCAGCCCAGCACGGCACTAAATTCACAGGCAATTAGGAATGCACAACAGATAAAGATCAACAAGATGTTATATTTCATTTTTCTGTTTGTGTGAAAAGATTTCAGGAAAATAGGCATTTCTCAGAGCCAATCCTGTCACTACGTTTTCCCTGATGATAAAATGTGAGGCTGGATGAACACAGCAGGCCAAGCAGCATCTCAGTGTGCTCCTGAGATGCTGCTTGGCCTGCTGTGTTCATCCAGCCTCACATTTTATCATCTTGGAATTCTCCAGCATCTGCAGTTCCCATTATCTCTGATACTACATTTTCCCTGTCTGATGGGTGATGGGTGACGGGTGAGATACTAAATTAACATTTTGCGTCAGTAATTACTGTGGAAAAGGACATGGAAGAAATAGAACTTGGGGAAATAAGTAGTCATATCTTGAAAAATATCCATATTATAGAGAGGAAGTGCTGGGCATTTTAAATCGCATAAAGGTAGACCTGATCAGGCATATCCCAGAACTTTGTGGGAAACTAGGAAAGAGATTGCTGGACATTTGTATCTAATATAGCCACAGGAGAGGTGCCGGAAGATTGGAGGGTGGCAAATATGGTGCCTCTATTGAAGAAATGTGTTAAGGAAGATCCAAGGAACTATAGACCATTGAGCCTAGCGTCAGTGGGTGGGCAAGTTATTGGAGGGAATCCTGAGGGGCAGGATTTACATGTATTTGGAAAGGCAAGGATTGATTTGACATTGTGAACATGGCTTTGTGCGTGGGAAATTGTGTCTCAATAACTTGACTGAGTTTTTTGAAGAAATGACAAAAAAGATTGATGAGGGCAGAATGGTAGATGTTGTCTATATGGACTTCAGCAAGGCATTTGGCAAGGATCTGTAATGTAGACTGGGTAGCAAGATTAGAGCAAATGGAATCCAGGAGAAGTCAGCCAATTAGATACAAAATTGCCTTGAAGATAGGAGATGGAGTGTGGTGGGGTGGACGGTTGCATTTCAGACTGTAGGCCTGTGACTAGCAGTGTGCCACAAGGATTGGTGCTGGGTCCACTGCTTTTCATCATTATATAAATGATTTGGATGTGAATGTAGGAGGTATGGTTAGTAAGTTTGCAGATGACACTCAAACTGGTGGTATAGAGGATAGTGAAGAAGAGGTTATCTCAGGGTACAACAGGACCTTGATCAGATCAGCCAAAGGGCCAAGGGGTGGCAGATGGAGTTTAATTTAGATAAATGTGAGGTGTTGCATTTTGGGAAGGCAAATCTGGGCAAGACCTATCTACTTAATGTTGGGGGCCTGGGGAGTGCTGCCGATCAAAGAGACCTAGCAGTGCAGGTGCATAGTTCCTTGTAAGTGGAATTGCAGGTAGACAGGGTGGTAAAGACGGCATTTGGCACGCTCGCCTTCATTGGTCAGTGCATTAAGTCTAGCAGTTGGGAGGTCATGTAGTGGCTGCATAGGACATTGCTGAGGCCACTTGTAGAATACTGCATTCAATTCTGGCCTCCCTGCTTTAGGACAGATGTTGTTAAGCTGTTAAGTTGTTGTTAAGGGTGCATAATTTTAAGGTGATTGGAGGAAGGTGTAGGGAAGTTGTCAGAGGTAGGTTTTTTACACAGAGAGTGGTGGATGCGTGGAATGCACTGCCAGCAGTGGTAACAGAGTCAGATATATTAAGGACATTTAAGCAACTCTTATGGATGATAGTGAAATGAAGGGTATGCAGGTTAGTTTTTGATCTTAGAATTGGATAATAGGTTGGCACAACATCATGGGCAAAAGGCCGGTACTGTTCTATGTTCTATTTTCCCTGGAGGCTGGATGCTGAGGGGTGACCTTATAGAGGTTTATAAAATCATGAGGGGCACAGACTAGGTGAATAGCCAAGGACATTTTGCTGAGGTAGGCGAGTCCAAAACTAGTGACAATAGGTTTAAGGTGAGAGGGAGAAGATTTAAAGGGGACCTGAGTGGCAACATTTTCACACAGAGGGTGGTATGTGTATGGAATGAGCTGCCAGAGGACGTGGTGAAGGCTGGTACAGTTACAACATTTAAAAGGCATCTGTATGGGTATATGAATGGGAAGGGTTTAGAAGAATATGGGCCAAATGCCGGCAATGGCCTAGATCAGTTTAGGATGTCTGCATCGTATATTATACTGACTCTATGCTGGCTTTGCCAGTGATGTTCCCAACCCTTGAGTTTAAAATGGAAGAAACGCATTGTCTCCTGCCAAGGATTCCATGCTCATATTCAACTAACCTGGTGATGCTCATGCTGAGGGAGACTGTCAGCAGCAGAATCTTTACTTGCGTGTTCACCAAAACAGGCACAAAAAAACACCACAGACTTCTGCTGACAAAAGCAACACATCCCACAAGAGACAATGAGTGCTCTTCTCAGGCAGATTAGCCAAGAAACCATAGAAAAACACTTCACCTTTAATCCACTGTGGAGAACCGCAAACAATAGCCTATTCATACCGGGGATAACCCTGATGGTGGAAAATTATTTTGAAGCAAGTTTGCTTTATTTCTGAACAAAAAGTAGGGGGTCTCTGGGGCCTGTCCAATTTTATCAAGCTCTCTTCATCGAAATGGTGATGAATAAGTAAGCTGAAACTCAGTGGAACATAAGAAGCAATTGTACAAAATTAGCTTCCATCTATTTCCCATTATCCCTAGCTCATTTAACCTTTCAAAAAATGAATGAAAGCTCTACACCACACCATCTCCATCAGCAGTAAGAACATTACTGCCTATTTCCAAAGTTTATCCTTTGCTCAGTCTAGCCTGTTATTTGAAGGGTGTTAATATTTATACCGTCTAAAGTGATTGCCAGTCATCAGTGAGATCAGACCACAGGACATAAAAGGACGGGAACAATGACCAGAGACAGTGCGAGTTTGGAGAATAGGGAGGGTTGACTTTTCAGAACATGAGTTTTGCCTTGAATTCTGACCCCAGTTTTGAGCAGAGCATCCCAGGTCTTGGGATCAGTGTTTCAAATGGACAGAGTTCAGCTTAAAGATTAAAACTTTCAAAGAGGAAAAAAAACGGCATCATCATAAATACCACCCTACCCCAGTTCTGATGAAGAGTCACTGGGCTTGAAACCTTAACTCAGTTTCTCTCTCCAGACCTGCTGATTTTCCCCAGCAATTTCTGTTTTTGTTTCGGATGTCCAGCATCTGCAGTTTTCTGGTTTCATTTATCCTTGAGATGCAATTCTGGCAACAATAAGGTATTGTCCAGTTGCAGTAGGGAAAGGTTCATGAGGCAAGAAAGTAACAAGGCATTAGGGAGTGGGAGCGAAGGAGCAGGATTTTTCCTGCCAGGGTTTCAATCTGATAGCCGTGAGCTGAAAATATAATTGAGGGGAAATGCAGCCAAGGTGACATTAAAATAACTTCCTTCAGTATCTCCACGTTCTGACAATAAGCAGCACTGTTTCCCAGACTTACTTCCCGCTGTGACCCCATTTCGACAGCTATGTCACAACATTTCAATACCAGGTCACAACCTCTCTGTGTGAGCTGCGTGAGAGCAGGGCTTGGGGACCGAAGATCTAAGAGAGTGAGAAGCTAGTGGACCTATGCCTTACCACCCACTTCACTTTCAATAACAAAACCTACAGACAAACCAACGGTACACCCATGGGATCTCCGATATCAGGGTTCTTAGCAGAGGCAGTAATGCAGAGACTCGAACAAACAGCTCTGCCAATCATCCAACCCAAACTTTGGGTCCGCTATGTGGATGACACCTTTGTCATCACTAAACAAAACAAACTAGAGGAAACCTTCAAGACCATCAATAATACCCTTTACTGGCATAACATTCACAAATGAGGAGGAAAACAATAACAAACTGCCATTCCTAGATGTCACAGTAGAGTGAACAGTCAATGGGGAACTTCAAACCAGCGTCTACAGGAAAACAACACATACGGACCAAATACTGAACTACAGGAGCAACCATCCCAACACCCACAAACGAAGCTGCATTAGAACATTATTCCAACGAGCCACCACACACTGCAGCACAGAGGAACTACACAGAGCAGAGGAAAATCACCTATACAGTGTATTCAAAAAGAATGGGTACCCTATGAACACAGTCCGCCGATTCCTCAGCAATAAACCCAAACAAACAGACAAAATGGGCCCAGAAACCATAACCACTCTCCCCTACATCAAAGACATTTCCGAAATGACTGCCAGACTACTCGGACCTCTTGGCATCAGGGTAGCCCACAAACCCACCAACACACTAAAACAGCAGCTAATGAACTTAAAAGACCCTATACAGACAACAAAGAAAACAAACGTCATCTACAAAATACCTTGCAAGAACTTGTGACAAACATTACATTGGACAAACTGGCAGAAAGCTAGCCACCAGGATACATGAACATCAACTAGCCACAAAACGACATGACCCACTATCACTCGTATCCTTACATACGATAAGGAAGGACACCGCTTTGATTGGGACAACACATCCATCCTAGGACAAGCCAAACAGAGACACACACGAGAATTCCTAGAAGCATGGCATTCCAACCGGAACTCCATCAACAAACACATTGATTTGGAGCCAATCTATCACCCTCTGAGAAAAAGAACAGGAAATGACATCACCAACGCAAGAAATGACATCACCAACCCAAGGAAACCTAAACAGATAAATAGAAAGCGGGACATAACACCAGCGCTTCATCGGAGGCTCACTGACGATGTTACCTAGAATGGGAACGAAACGTCTGAAAACTAACCTTCCAGCTCAGTGAGCAAACTCACATCCAGAGTATCAGTGATAATGGGAACTGCAGATGCTGTAGAATCCAAGAAACCAAGTGTGGAGCTGGATGAACACGGCAGGCCAAGCAGCATCTCAGGAGCACAAAAGCTGACGTTTTGGGCCGAGACCTTTCATCAGAGAGGGGGATGGGGAGAGGGAACTGGAATAAATAGGGAGAGAGGGGACCGAAGATGGACAGAAAAGAAGATAGGTAGAGAGGAGAGTATAGGTGGGGAGGTAGGGAGGGGATAGGTCAATCCAGGAAAGCTGGACAAGTCAAGGAGGCGGGATGAGGTGGTAGGTAGGAAATGGAGGTGCGGCTTGAGGTGGGAGAAAGGAATGGGTGAGAGGAAGAACAGGTTAGGGAAGCGGAGACAGGCTGGGCTGGTTTTGGGATGCAGTGGGGGGAGGGGTCGAGCTGGGCTGGCTTTGTGATACAGTGGAGGGAGGGGAAGAACTGGGCTGGTTTTGGGATGCAGTGGGGGAAGGGGAAATTTTGAAGCTTGTGAAGTCCACATTGATACCATTGGGCTGCAGGGTTCCCAAGCGGAATATGAGT
Source organism: Stegostoma tigrinum (assembly GCF_030684315.1). NCBI lineage: Eukaryota > Metazoa > Chordata > Chondrichthyes > Orectolobiformes > Stegostomatidae > Stegostoma > Stegostoma tigrinum. Next base: position 3,382,467 of record NC_081385.1, on the reverse strand, counting down.
TGCTCATATGGCATCAATGTGGACTTCACCAGCTTCAAAATCTCCCCGTCCCCCACTGCATCTGAAAACCAGCCCAGTTCATCCCCTCCGTCCACTGCATCACACAACCAGCCCAGCTCAACCCCTTCCCCCACTGCATCCCAAAACCAGTCCAGCCTGTCTCTGCCTCCCTAACCTGTTCTTCCTCTCACCCATCCCTTACTCCCACCCCAAGCCGCACACCCATCTCCTACCTACTAACCTCATCCCACCTCCTTGACCTGTCCGTCTTCCCCGGACTGACTTATCCCCTCCCCACCTCCCCACCTCCCCACCTATACTCTCCTCTCCACCTATCTTCTTCTCTATCCATCTTCGGTCTGCCTCCCCCTCTCTCCCTATTTATTCCAGAACCCTCACCCATCCCCCTCTCTGATGAAGGGTCTAGGCCCGAATCGTCAGCTTTTGTGCTCCTGAGATGCTGCTGGGCCTGCTGTGTTCATCCAGCCTCACACTTTGTTATCTCACATCCAGACTGAGGAGTTTGGATGGAGATGCACAGGTACTACCGCTGCCTCTGTTTCGCAACCCAAACACTTCGACATGCGACCATATTTAGACTCCTAGCCCCCACTAAAAACCCAGGTTTTACCTATTTTAAACACAATGATGTGAGTATACCCACACTGAATATCGTATTTAATATTAAAGCAAAGACATTCAAGGGACTTAGAAGGCAAGGTTGTAACATGATTTGAAAGCTGATTCTTTGATCAGTATTCGGCGTTGTGCCATTCGAGGGTTCTAAGGGATTCAGTCATCATCAAAAAGCAACAGGACACTGCACTAGCTTGAGGAACAACCCTTCATTTTTCACTGAGGCACTTTGCAACCTCAAGGTATCAATTTGGAATTCACTAACTTCACAAAATAACCACCAGAATAGTGTATGCAGTTTTGGCCTCCTTTTCTGAAGAAGATACTGTTGGTCTCGAGGGAGTGCAACGAAGGTTTACCAGGCTGATTCCAGGGATGGTGGAACTGACATATGAGGAGAGATTGACAAGATCGGGATTGTTTTCACTGGAGCTCAGATGAATGAGGGGGAATCTCATAGAAACTTATAAAATTCTGATAGGACTAGACAGGTAGATGTACGGTAAATGTTCCTGATGGTGGGTGTGCCCAGAACCAGGGAATCACAGTATGACGATTCGGGGTAGACCATTTAGGATGGAGATGAGGAGACATTTCTTCACCCAAAGAGTAGTGAGGCTGTGGAATTTATGACTACAGGAAGTAGTTGACGCCAAAACATTGAATGTATTCAAGAGGCAGCTAGACATAGCACTTGAGGTGAATGGGATCAAAGGTCATGGGGAGAAAGCAGGAGTAGGCTATTGAGTTGGTCAATCAGCCAGGATCATAATGAATGGTGGATTAGGTTCGAAGGGCTGAATGGCCTTCTTCTGCACCTATCTTCTATATTACGTTACGTCTGTTCTCCATTTTTTTTTTACATTCTCTATTCCACATCCTAGTCTTATTTACTTTGCTCTTGCTGTACAAACAGGCCTTTCAGTGCATTGAATTCATGCTGACCCTCTCAATAGCATCCTGCCCAATCCCTGTGGCCCTGCATGGCTAATCTGCCTAACCCACATATTTTTGGACTGTGGGAGGAAACCAGAGCGCCCAGAGGAAATCCACACAGACATGGGGAGAATAAGCTGTTTTAGTGCTGTAAGTTCTATGTAATTCTTCATAATCTTTTAAGAAGAGGCCTAGATTAAGAAGAGGCAAACTCCACACAAGCAGTTGCCCGAGGCTGGAATTGAGCCCAGACCCTTGGCGCTGTGAGGTAGCAGTGCTACCCACTGAGACACTGTGCCACCCTCATAGAGAGGACACATTCTATCCCTTTTCCTAATTTACACCCATTTTGTGCATTGCATACCATGAAGAACTCTCCATCGCACCATCTCCCTTGTCTGACCTTCAGGTTAAACTTATTACTTTCATCTCTGTCATGAGAGAACAGCCCTATGGTCCCCCAGGTCTATGGCTAGTTTACATTTACATCCATTTTAAAATTCTTTTTCTCTTTCAGCCTCATTAGCATTCTTTACACCATCTGACCCCTTACTTCTCTTCTGTCTGTGCCAAAAGTATTTTAAAAATCCCATTTCCAACTTTCAGTTCTGAACAAGATTCAAATGCCAACTTGGTTTGTCTCTTCACACGGGCTGCCAGGCCTGCCAAGTTTATCCAGCCGTTCCAGTGTTTATTTCATTTCTACATGTACAGATTGAACCTTAAGGTGGGTGGAGGTGGGTTTGTCAACCTGACTGTCAGGCAGTAGCCAGCTGGAGAGGATGATGGGAACCCTTTCCTGTCCTGGTCAGAGGGTTCATCCAGAAAATACCCGGGAATGGTTAAATTGGTGCACATTTGAAAAACCTGGGAGGTAAGACTAGCCAGAAGGATATGGAACAGTGAGATTGTACACGCTGCAAAGTGTTGGCTGCATCCTGGTCCATGTTTATCACTGGCCTACAGTGAGCTTGGCCCATTCTTACAGCTAGACCCTTGTACACAATGCATACAGGTGGCAATGATAAAGATCTCAATGTGAGTACAGAAATTCCCAAGGAGCAATTAACATTCAGTATGGCTCAACAACACCCTTTAAGGAAGGAAATCTGCCATCTTTACCCTGTCTAGCCTGCATATGACTCCAGCCCCATATCACGATGCTTGACTCTCAATGACCCTCTGAAATGGCCTTAGTATGCTACTTGGTTCCAGGGTAATTAGGAATAGGCACTAGCTGCTGGCCCAGCATGTGACCCCCATATCCCCTGAACAAGTTAAAAGCAGTATTCAAATGAAGACTTGCAGACGACAATTGCAGGTGTTTTGATGGTCAGACACTCATGAAAATGACAATCTTATTCTTACACATGTTCCTCCAGCTCCACACCTTGTTATCTCAGTCTCCAGCATCAGCAGTTCCTACTATCTCATTCTTAAGCGTGGTAGGAATGCATTTTCCTCAGTGCCCTCCTTCTGTGAGGAGAGAGGGGCTCCTGAAATCAACTTGTTGACATGGTCCCCAGAAAGAGCAAGCAAGGAAGGTTTATTAGGAGCACAGAAAGCGAACTGTCACTAGGCTACAGGAAGATGAGAATGGTGTGACATAGCTGATTATATTCATTTAGTTGGAGGGCATTTGTCAATATTTCTATATTGCATAGATTTGTGTAACTGCAGTTGGGAAATCTGGGGTGTGTCAGATTCTCACTGCAGCTGTTGTATTTTCTAAGGGACATTTCATTGTCAATCACACCCCACCCCCTGCCGTGCTCTCATATTACAGTGAAGACAGCTTTCGATAACTCTCCAATGGATTGGATGTGCCAGAATCTAGGCCTCTTCTTAAAAGATTATGAAGAATTACATAGAACTTACAGCACTAAAACAGCTCATTCAGTCTGTGCCAATGTTTGTGTGCTATAATAGCATCCTTTCACCCAGCTTTGTCAAACCCTAGCACCGTTCCCTATCCCTTTCTCCCTGATGCGTCTATCTAACTCCCCCTTAAGTACATCAATGCTACTCTCATTAATCAGTCCCTCGGGCAGCAAGTTCTGTATTTTTACTCCTGTTTTGAATAAAGGAGATACTTCTGAAATACTCCATGCATATGCCTATCTTACATTTATGACTGATAATGGGAACTGCAGATGCTGGAGAATCCAAGATAATAAAATGTGAGGCTGGATGAACACAGCAGGCCCAGCAGCATCTCAGGAGCACAAAGGCTGACGTTTCGGGCCTAGAACCCTTCATCAGAGAGGGGGATGGGGTGAGGGTTCTGGAATAAATAGGGAGAGAGGGGGAGGCGGACCGAAGATGGAGAGAAAAGAAGATAGGTGGAGAGGAGAGTATAGGTGGGGAGGTAGGGAGGGGATAGGTCAGTCCAGGGAAGACGGACAGGTCAAGGAGGTGGGATGAGGTTAGTAGGTAGGAGATGGAGGTGCGGCTTGGGGTGGGAGGAAGGGATGGGTGAGGAAGAACAGGTTAGGGAGGCAGAGACAGCTTGGACTGGTTTTGGGATGCAGTGGGTGGAGGGGAAGAGCTGGGCTGGTTGTGTGGTGCAGTGGGGGGAGGGGACGAACTGGGCTGGTTTTGGGATGCGGTGGGGGAAGGGGAGATTTTGAAGCTGGTGAAGTCCACATTGATACCATTGGGCTGCAGGGTTCCCAAGCGGAATATGAGTTGCTGTTCCTGCAACCTTCGGATGGCATCATTGTGACGCTGCAGGAGGCCCATGATGGACATGTCATCTAAAGAATGGGAGGGGGAGTGGAAATGGTTTGCGACTGGGAGGTGCAGTTGTTTATTGCGAACCGAGCGGAGGTGTTCTGCAAAGCGGTCCCCAAGCCTCCGCTTGGTTTCCCCAATGTAGAGGAAGCCACACCGGGTACAGTGGATGCAGTATACCACATTGGCAGATGTGCAGGTGAACCTCTGCTTAATGTGGAAAGTCATCTTGGGGCCTGGGGTAGGGGTGAGGGAGGAGGTGTGGGGACAAGTGTAGCATTTCCTGCGGTTGCAGGGGAAGGTGCCGGATGTGGTGGGGTTGGAGGGCAGTGTGGAGCGAACAAGGGAGTCACAGAGAGAGTGGTCTCTCCGGAAAGCAGACAGGGGTGGGGATGGAAAAATGTCTTGGGTGGTGGGGTCGGATTGTAGATGGCGGAAGTGTCGGAGGATGATGCGTTGTATCCGGAGGTTGGTGGGGTGGTGTGTGAGAATGAGGGGGATCCTCTTTGGGCGGTTGTGGCGGGGGCGGGGTGTGAGGGATGTGTTGTGGGAAATGCGGGAGACGCGGTCAAGGGCGTTCTCGACCATTGTGGGGGGAAAGTTGCGGTCCTTGAAGAACTTGGACATCTGGGATGTGCGGGAGTGGAATGCCTCATCGTGGGAGCAGATGCAGCGGAGGTGGAGGAGTTAGGAATAGGGGATGGAATTTTTGCAGGAGGGTGGGTGGGAGGAGGTGTATTCTAGGTAGCTGTGAGAGTCGGTGTGCTTGAAATGGACATCAGTTACAAGCTGGTTGCCTGAGATGGAGACTGAGAGATCCAGGAAGGTGAGGATGTGCTGGAGATGGCCCAGGTGAACTGAAGGTTGGGGTGGAAGGTGTTGGTGAAGTGGATGAACTGTTCGAGCTCCTCTGGGGAGCAAGAGGCGGCGCCGATGCAGTCATCAATGTACCGGAGGAAGAGGTGGGGTTTGGGGCCTGTGTAGGTGCGGAAGAGGGACTGTTCCACGTAACCTACAAAGAGGCAGGCATAGCTGGGGCCCATGCGGATGCCCATGGCCACCCCCTTGGTGTGTAGGAAGTGGGAGGAATCGAAAGAGAAGTTGTTAAGGGTGAGGACGAGTTCGGCTAGGCTAGTTCAGGCAACCAGCTTGTAACTGATGTCCATTTCAAGCCCACCAACTCTCACAGCTACCTACAATATACCTCCTTCCACCCACCCTCCTGCAAAAATTCCATCCCCTATTCCCAATTCCTCCGTCTCCGCCGCATCTGCTCCCACGATGAGGCATTCCACTCCCGCACATCCCAGATGTCCAAGTTCTTCAAGGACCGCAACTTTCCCCCACAGTGGCCGAGAATGCCCTTGACCGCGTCTCCCGCATTTCCCGCAACATATCCCTCACACCCCACCCCCGCCACAACCGCCCAAAGAGGATCCCCCTCATTCTCACACACCACCCCACCAACCTCCGGATACAACGCATCATCCTCCGACACTTCCGCCATCTACAATCCGACCCCACCACCCAAGACATTTTTCCATCCCCACCCCTGTCTGCTTTCTGGAGAGACCACTCTCTCCGTGACTTCCTTGTTCACTCCACACTGCCCTCCAACCCCACCACACCCGGCACCTTCCCCTGCAACCGCAGGAAATGCTACACCTGCCCCCACACCTCCTCCCTCACCCCTACTCCAGGCCCCAAGATGACTTTCCACATTAAGCAGAGGTTCACCTGCACATCTACCAATGTGGTATACTGCATCCACTGTACCCGGTGCGGCTTTCTCTACATTGGGGAAACCAAGCGGAGGCTTGGGGACCGCTTTGCAGAACACCTCCGCTCGGTTCGCATTAAACAACTGCACCTCCCAGTCGCAAACCATTTCCACTCCCGCCTCCCATTCTTTAGATGACATGTCCATCATGGGCCTCCTGCAGCATCACAATGATGCCACCGGAAGGTTGCAGGAACAGCAACTCATATTCCGCTTGGGAACCCTGCAGCCCAATGGTATCAATGTGGACTTCACCAGCTTCAAAATTTCCCCTTCCCCCACTGTACCACACAACCAGCCCAGCTCTTCCCCTCCACCCACTGCATTCCAAAACCAGTCCAAGCTGTCTCTGCCTCCCTCACCTGTTCTTCCTCACCCATCCCTTCCTCCCACCCCAAGCCGCACCTCCATCTCCTACCTACTAACCTCATCCCACCTCCTTGACCTGTCCGTCTTCCCTGGACTGACCTATCCCCTCCCTACCTCCCCACCTATACTCTCCTCTCCACCTATCTTCTTTTCTCTCCATCTTCGGTCCGCCTCCCCCTCTTTCCCTATTTATTCCAGAACCCTCACCCCATCTCCCTCTTTGATGAAGGGTCTAGGCCCGAAACGTCAGCCTTTGTGCTCCTGAGATGCTGCTGGGTCTGCTGTGTTCATCCAGCCTCACATTTTATTATCTTACATTTATGACTGCCAGTTTGGACTTGCTGAGGTGTAGGAGCACATTTTTCTGTTTATACCTTTCAACCTTTTCAGAATTTTTATGCCTGTATCAGGCCAGCCCTCTTTCTTCTCTTTTTCTGGAGAAAAGAATGAAGTGTCTTTGGTCTTTTCTAATACTTTTAACATCTCACTTATGGTTTCATCTCCATAAGCCTTTTTTTCAATAATAATTCCTTGGAAGAGAAAAGTAAGCCTTCTTTAATTGGCTTTTGGTAATATTCTGTTGTACAGGAATGAAATTAAACACTGCCCAACACATTCCCAATCATTCCACAGCACTGGGGCTTTTTTACAGGATTAAAGTCCGTGTGTAGATAAGAAATGTTTCATTTCTGTGCAAAAATAAAATTCCTGTTTTATGAAGAGTTGGTTTTATCAGTAATTAGTTTATGTATAATAATATTAGAGCTTATGTACAGGTCAGTAAAAAAACTGCTAAGTTAAATCCTCAAAAATAACTGCAGTGAAATGAAATATGTGCAAAAAGAATCAGTCCAAGAAAATGATCCTGGATGGGGTTTCATCAGAGCTCAAATATACACCATGGCTTAGACACAGGCCCATAGCTCCTTGAAAGTGCTGTCACAGGTGGACAGGGTTGTGGAGAAGGTATTTATCATGTTCACTTTCATCATTAAGAACACTGAGTGTAGCAGTTGGGATGTCATGTTACAGCTGTACAAGACATTTGTAGAGGCCATGTTTGCGATACTGTGTACAATTATAGTTACTCTGCTGTAGGAAGGATGTTATTAAACTGGAAAGGGTGCAAAAAAGATTTATAAGGTTGTTACCAAGGCTGGAGGGTTTGAGTTATAAGGAGCAGTTGGATAGGCTGGGACCTTTGTCCCCGGAGTGTCAGGGGCTGGGGGTGACCTTACAGAAGTTTATAAAATTGTGAGGGGCATAGATAAGGTGAATAACAAAGTTCTTTTCCTCAGGATAGGGGAATCCAAAGCTAGAGGGCATAGGTTTAAGGTGAGAGGGGAAAGATTTAGGAGGGACCTGAGGGGCAACTTTTTCACAGAAGAAAGATTACAGAAATCTAAACTCTGCAGTCGAGGATCAAGTTAAGGAAGGTCCCACAGAGCCATATAAAGTGTCAATGGATACAGAAAAGATGAGGCCAGGCAGCTTCTTCCCTGTCAGTCAGGTCAGTATGACCAGAGAATGTACACTTCAATTGGTGTCAAATTAAATGAGTGGGGAGAAATACAAAAGGGCCCAGAGGGCAATTTCTCATATAGGGGATGGTGAGTGTCTGCAGTGGTCTGCCAGTGGTCTGCCAATGGACCATGCACAGGCAAATGAGATTAGTTTAATTGTGTAAACTGGGCGGCATGACAAGTTGGGCTGAAGGGCTTGTTTCTATGTTGTAAGCTTCCATGACTCTAAATTTGGCACATCAGGGTGAAAGAAATATTTTACTTGAAAGGTGATGAATGTTTGTGATGATCTATCTGTCAGGCTAGTAGAGGCAAAATGTTGTAGTGGGAAGAAAAGAAAAATGTTCACAATATTCAAAATCTAAAAGTTTAAAAAAATTTTGTATTTTAAAGCATACTTCAAGGCTACAGTGTCACAGTACATCCTATGAAATACATTTGAGTTGTAGTCACGGTTCTAAAATAGGAAATATAACAGCCACTTGCACAGCATGGCCCCAAAAACAGCGCTGTGATAACTGACCAGATGTATTAGCCAGGATACCTTTCTTTTGGAAAAATACCATCGGAATGTTTCATTTCATAACCTTGTCAGCCAAAACGATATGTTCTGACTCAATTCTCAGAGCGGACCAACTGAAAGATGGCTGATATCTTAATATTAAAATGAAAGCAATGTTTCCACTCAAGAATACCAGCTGAGAACAGATCATCTTTGAGAAAGTGGGTCGGAGCATTTAATTTGCTAATTGATCAAATTAGAAGATAACATGCTTATGTGGTAATGCATTGTTATTAGTATTCCGAGGTATTGCACACTCCTGAATCTCATTATCAACCAACATGAAATGCTACCATTATGCCATCTCATTTTCTTTGACGGTTTTGCAGCCAGAAGCTACTTGTATCTGAGAATAAATGTGAAAATTCAGACCAGTTTCTTAATTTAGTTAGGTGCTTTATTTGGAAATGTTGTTTCAGAGTTTTGTAGGTATTCCATCAAGACAGTGTAAGTCCCACTAATGTAAAAGGTAAGACCTTCCATAGATAGAAATGTAAGCCAAGTACAAAAAGAATAAAAATCTACATGTAGGAAACTCTTAATGCAAAATAAAGACGATTCTCTCATTAAAAACCATGACACCTCTGGTACACACAAAGTGAAATGCCCTCACATAAAAAAAACATTACCCCTAAATACAAGATATTAATACCCACAAGAACAAGGCAATAATAAACAAAGGATAATTTCAAGTTTAACAACATCCTCTCTGCAGCTGGATCCTTAACTTCCAGACCCACAGACCACAAATGGTAAAGCTGGGCGACAACATCATCTCCATTATAATCCTCAACACTGGTATCCTGCTAGGCTGCTCATACAGCCCCTTACTATAGTCCGTATACAGCTCCTTACTAAACTCCTTATACACTCAGTACCTTACTACACTCCTTATACACTCAGCCCTTACTATACTCCTTATACACTCAGCCCTTAGTCTACTCCTTATACACTCAGCCCCTTACTACACTCCTTACACACTCAGCCCTTACTATACTCCTTATACACTCAGTCCCTTACTCTACTCCTTATACACTCAGCCCCTTACTACACTACTTATACACTCAGCCCTTACTATACTCCTTATACACTCAGTCACTTGCTCTACTCCTTATACACTCAGCCCCTTACTATACTCCTTATACACTCAGTCCCTTACTATACTCCTTATACACTCAGCCCCTTACTCTACTCCTTATACACTCAGCCCCTTACTATACTCCTTATACACTCAGCCCTTACTATACTACTTATACACTCAGCCCTTACTATACTCCTTATACACTCAGTCACTTGCTCTACTCCTTATACACTCAGCCCCTTACTATACTCCTTATACACTCAGTCCCTTACTATACTCCTTATACACTCAGCCCCTTACTCTACTCCTTATACACTCAGCCCCCTACTATACTCCTTATACACTCAGCCCTTACTATACTCCTTATACACTCAGCCCTTACTATACTCCTTATACACTCAGCCCTTACACTACTCCTCATACACTCAGCCCCTTACTACACTTCTTATACACTCAGTCCCTTACTATACTCATTATACACTCAGTCCCTTACGATACTCCTTATACAGTCAGTCCCTTACTATATGCCTTATACACTCAGCCCCTTACTATACTCCTTATACACTCAGCCCCTTACTATACTCCTTATACACTCATTCCCTTACTATATGCCTTATACACTCAGCGCCTTACTATACCCCTTATACACTCAGCCCCTTACTATACTCCTTATACACTCAGTCCCTTACTCTACTCCTTATACACTCAGCCCCTTACTATACTCCTTATACACTCAGTCCCTTACACTACTCCTTATACACTCAGCCCCTTACTATACTCCTTATACACTCAGTCCCTTACTATACTCCTCATACACTCAGTCCCTTACTATACTCCTTGTACACTCAGCCCCTTACTATATTCCTTATACACTCAGTCCCTTACTATACTCCTTATACACTCAGTCCCTTACTATACTCCTTATACGCTCAGCCCCTTACTACACTTCTTATACACTCAGTCCCTTACTATACTCATTATACACTCAGTCCCTTACGATACTCCTTATACACTCAGTCCCTTACTATAATCCTTATACACTCAGCCTCTTACTATACTCCTTATACACTCAGTCCCTTACTATACTCCTTATACACTCAGTCCCTTACTCTACTCCTTATACACTCAGCCCCTTACTATACTCCTTGTACACTCAGCCCCTTACTATACTCCTTATACACTCAGACCCTTACTATACTCCTTATACACTCAGCCCCTTACTATACTCCTTATACACTCAGTCCCTTACTATACTCCTTATACACTCAGCCCCTTACTATACTCCTTATACACTCAGTCCCTTACTATACTCCTTATACACTCAGTCCCTTACTATACTCCTTATACACTCAGTCCCTTACTATACTCCTTATACACTCAATCCCTTACTATACTCCTTATACACTCAGCCCCTTACTATACTCCTTATACACTCAGTCCCTTACTATACTCCTTATACACTCAGTCCCTTACTATACTCCTTATACACTCAGCCCCTTACTATACTCCTTATACACTCAATCCCTTACTATACTCCTTATACACTCAGACTGTTACTGTACTCCTTATACACTCAGCCCCTTACTGTACTCCTTATACACTCAGTCCCTTACTCTACTCTTTATACACTCAGTCCCTTACTATACTCCTTATACACTCAGTCCCTTACTCTACTCCTTATACACTCAGCCCCTTACTATACTCCTTATACACTCAGTCCCTTACTATACTCCTTATACACTGTCCATTACTATACTCCTTATACACTCAGACCCTTACTGTACTCCTTATACACTCAGTCCCTTACTATACTCATTATACACTGTCCCTTACTATACTCCTTATACACTCAGCCCCTCACTATACTCCTTATACACTCAGTCCCTTACTATACTCCTTATACACTCAGTCCCTTACTATACTCCTCATACACTCAGTCCCTTACTACACTCCTTATACACTCAGTCCCTTACTATACTCCTTATACACTCCGCCCCTTACTATACTCCTTATACACTCAGCCCCTTACTATACTCCTTATACACTCCGCCCCTTACGGTACTCCTTATACACTCAGTCCCTTACGATACTCCTTATACACTCAATCCCTTACTATACTCGTTATACACTGTCCATTACTATACTCCTTGTACACTCAGACCCTTACTATACTCCTTATACACTCAGTCCCTTACTATACTCCTTATACACTCAGTCCCTTACTATACTCCTTATACACTCAGTCCCTTACGATACTCCTTATACACTCAGTCCCTTACTATACTCCTTATACACTCAGCCCCTTACTATACTCCTTATACACTCAGTCCCTTACTATACTCCTTATACACTCAGTCCCTTACGATACTCGTTATACACTCAGACCCTTACTATACTCCTTATACACTCAGTCCCTTACTATACTCCTTATACACTCAGTCCCTTACTATACTCCTTATACACTCAGACCCTTACTATACTCCTTATACACTCAGTCCCTTACTATACTCCTTATACACTCAGCCCCTTACTATACTCCTTATACACTCAGCCCCTTACTATACTCCTTATACACTCAGCCCCTTACTATACTCCTTATACACTCAGACCCTTACTATACTCCTTATACACTCAGTCCCTTACTATACTCCTTATACACTCAGTCCCTTACTATACTCGTTATACACTGTCCATTACTATACTCCTTATACACTCAGACCCTTACTATACTCCTTATACACTCAGTCCCTTACGATACTCCTTATACACTCAGACCGTTACTCTACTCCTTATACATTCATGACTGTGTGGCCATATTCTTCCACATCTCCACCTACATGGTTGCTGATGATATCACCGTCATAGGTCAATGATAAGCCAGAATACAGGAAAGAGACTGAGTGCGCAGCAGAATGATGTAAAGACCACAATTCCTCCATCAACATCAGCAAAATGAAGGAGCTGGGCATTGAATTCAGGAAGAGGAGTGGAGGGCACGCCCCTGTCTGTATCAGTAGAGTGGAGGGCACGCCCCCGTCTGCATCAGTGCAGTGGATGGCACGCCCCTGTCTGTATCAGTAGAGTGGAGGGCACGCCCCCGTCTGCATCAGTGCAGTGGATGGCACGCCCCCGACTGTATCAGTAGAGTGGAGGGCACGCCCCCGTCTGTATCAGTGCAGTGGAGGGCACGCCCCCGACTGTATCAGTAGAGTGGAGGGCACGCCCCCGACTGTATCAGTAGAGTGGAGGGCACGCCCCCGTCTGTATCAGTGCAGTGGAGGGCACACCCCCGACTGTATCAGTAGAGTGGAGGGCACGCCCCCGACTGTATCAGTAGAGTGGAGGACACGCCCCCGTCTGTATCAGTGCAGTGGAGGGCACGCCCCCGACTGTATCAGTGCAGTGGAGGGCACGGCCCCGTCTGCATCCGCGGAGTGGAGGGCACGCCCCCGTCTGTATCAGTGCAGTGGATGGCACGCCCCTGTCTGTATCAGTAGAGTGGAGGGCACGCCCCCGTCTGTATCAGTGCAGTGGAGGGCACGCCCCCGTCTGTATCAGTGCAGTGGATGGCACGCCCCTGTCTGTATCAGTAGAGTGGAGGGCACGCCCCCGTCTGTATCAGTGCAGTGGAGGGCACGCCCCCGACTGTATCAGTAGAGTGGAGGGCACGCCCCCGACTGTATCAGTGCAGTGGATGGCACGCCCCCGACTGTATCAGTGCAGTGGAGGGCACGGCCCCGTCTGCATCAGTGGAGTGGAGGGCACGCCCCCGTCTGTATCAGTGCAGTGGATGGCACGCCCCTGTCTGTATCAGTAGAGTGGAGGGCACGCCCCCGTCTGTGTCAGTGCAGTGGAGGGGATGACCCCGTCTGTATCAGTGCAGTGGAGTGGAGGGCACGACTCTATCTGTATCAGTGCAGTGGAGGGCACAGCCCCGTCTGTATCAGTGGAGTGGAGGGCATGGCCCTGTCTGTATCAGTAGAATGGAGGGCACGGCCCTGTCTGTATCAGTGGAGTGGAGGGCACGCCCCTGTCTGTATCAGTGGGGCAGAAGTGCAGATAGTTGAGAGGGCATCAATTTCCTGCATTGACGATCACTAACACCCCTATGGATGTGACAGTCAAGAAAGTGCAAAATCGTCTCTACTTCCTCAATTGTTCCTCGCAATTTTTATAGATGCAGCGTAGAAAGCATCCAGTCTGGATGCATCACAGCGTGGTATGGCAACTCCTGTCCAAAGACCGCTAGAAACTGCAGAGAGGCTGCTCGGAAATACACAGCCCAGTCCTCCATACAAGCCAGCATTTCATCCATTGACTCCATCTACTTTTCTTGTTTTCTTGGGAGAGCAACCAACACAATCAAAGACCTGTCCCATGCCAGTTATACTCTCTCCCACCCTCTTCTATTGGCCAGAAGAGATAAAAGTTTGAAAACATATATGAACAGATTCAAGAACAACTTCTTCCCCACTGTTAGCGGATTGTTGAACAGACCTCTCAAATGTTAATGTTAATAAAGTGTGAAGCTGGATGAACATAGCAGGCCAAGCAGCATCTCAGGAGCACAAAAGCTGACGTTTCGGGCCTAGGCCGAGATGCTGCTTGGCCTGCTATGTTCATCCAGCCTCACATTTTATTATCTTGGATTCTCCAGCATCTGCAGTTCCTATTATCTCAAATGTTAATGTTGATGTCTCTCTCTGCGCCTTACTGTGGCTGCAACACTGCATTCTGCACTCTGCTCTGCTCCCCTGGTGCACCTTATATGGTACGATCTGCCTGTATAGCACTGTATCTTGTTACATGTGACAATAATAAAATCAAATCATGTCATTTGGAAAAAAATTGGCTTATTTGGGATAATTGGCATGGCTTTGTGTCAGGAGGTCTTGTCTCACAAACTTGTTTAAAGTCATAGAGTCATAGAGTTATACAGCACAGAAACAGACTCTTCGGTCCAACCTGTCCATGCCGACCTGATATGCTAAACAGCTCTAGTCCCATTTGCCAGCATGTGGCCCATTTCCCTCTTAAACCCTTCCTATTCATGTCCCCATCCAGATACCTTTTAAATGTTGTAATTGTACCAGCCTCCACCACTTCCTCTGGCAGCTCATTCCATTCACATGCCACCCTTTGAGTGAAAATGCTGCCCCTTAGGTCCGCATTAAATCTTTCCCCTCTCACCTTAAACCAACGCCCTCTAGCTTAAGACTCCCCTACCCCAGGAAAAGACCATGTCTATTTACCCTACCCACTTGCCCCTCATGAATTTAAAGATCTCAATAAGGTAACCTGTCTTCCTCCAACACTTCAGGGAAACAAGCCCCATCCTATTCAGCCTCTCCCTAAAGCTCGAACCCTCCAATCCTGGCAGCATCCTTGTAAATATTTTCTGAACCCTTTCGAATTTCACAACATCTTTCCTGTAGCAGGGAGACCAGAATTGAATGAAATATTCCAAAATTGGCCTTGAGGTTTTTTTTTTGAGGAAGTGGCAAAGATGATTGATGAGGGTAGGTCAGTGAATAGTATCTGCATGGAATTTACTGAAGTGTTTGACAAGGTCCCGCATGGTAGGTTGGTCCATAAGATTACTTGAGATGTAATGAGATGAGTTGCATGAGATCCACGGTAAAATAGCAAGGTGGATCCAAAATTGTGTTGGTCATAGAAGACAGCATCTAGTTCTGAGGAAGGGTCACTGGACCCGGAACGTTAACTCTGTTTACTCCACCACAGACGCTGCCAGACCTGCTGAGCTTTTCCAGCAACTTTGTTTTTGTTCGAGTTGTGGAGGATATTTTTATGACAGGAGGTCTGTGATGAGTGGTGTTCCACAAGGATCAGAGTGATAATATATACAAATGACTTGGATGAAAATGTAGGTGGTCTGAGTAGTAAATCCACAGATAACGTGAAAATGTTGGAGTTGTGAATAGTGAGGATATTTATGAAAGGATACAGCCGGATATAGAGCAGCTGGAATGTTGGACGGAGAAATATCAGTTGGTGTTTAATCCAGGCAAGTCTGAGGTGATGCCTCTTGGAAGATCAAGAGGAAGAGGGAAGTATACAGTAAATGGCAGGTCCCTTAGGAACATTGACATACAGAGGGATCTTGGGATGCAAGTCCATAGATCACTTAGATTGGCAACACAAGCAGATAAGGTGGTAGAGAAGGCAGATGGCATGCTTGCCCTCATTAGTCGGGCCATATTGCATATAAGTTGGGAAGTCTCTTTGCAGCTGTATAAAACTTTAGTTAGGTCACATTGGCAGTGTGCAGTCATGGATGCCACACCACAGGAAGGGTGTGGAGGCTTTGGAATGGGTGGGAAAAGGTTTACTAGTACTTTATTTGGATTGAAGTGTATTAGTTATGAGGAGAGGTTGGAAAACCTGGCAAATTTTAACTAGAGAGCCAGAGGCTGAGCGACAACATGTTATAAGTGTATAAAATTATTAGAGGTACAGAAAGAGTGGACAGCCAGATTCTTTTGTCCAGGGTGAAAATTTCAAATGATAGGGGGCATAAGTTTAAAATGAAAGAGGGAAGTTTCAAAGAGGATGTGAGAGGCATGTTTTTAATCCAAAGGGTGACGGGTGCCAGGAATATGCTGCCAGGGGAGTTGGTAGAGGCAGGTGTGATAGCAACTTTTAAGTGCCATTTAGACAGAAACATGACCAAACATGGCCATCTGCAAGCCAATAGGATGGCCTGTTCCCATGCGGTACTGTTCTATGCTTCACTCTCCTCCAGTGCTCTCTACCCCTCATTTATCAACAAATATTCCTTTCTCACTCAAAAGAACAGCTCTCAATGCCAACCACCACCAGCCTATGCCACTTACTGTGGCTCCCTCCCACAGGGGTATTTATAGAGAAGTCACATCATGGGAAGCTGTGAGAAGCAGTAAGGCAATGAACGAGCCCATTATTTTAGCACATGAGAAACTGGCAGAAGATGAGCCCATTTGGCCCCTAAGGCTGTACTTTTGCTCAATAAAATCACAACTGACCTGACCTCAACATCAATTCCATTTTCTCAGCTGCTCCCGATAACCCTTGACTCTCTTGCAATCTAAAATCCAGAGAGATTTCCAAACATCATGGCCCCCTAAGAGATGAAATTGTTTTGAATTTCTATCTTAAACAGGTGAACGATTGTTCTGAAATTATGCTCGTTCATTCCAGATTCTCCCACAACAGGAAACATACTTTTCAGCATCCACCTCATCATGTACCTTTAGAATTTCATTTGTTTCAGTAGGATCACCTCTCACTCTTCTGATGAAGGAGCAGCGTTCCAAAACCTTGTGATTTCATACAAACCTATTGGACTATTACCTGGTATCATGTGGCTTCAGACTTTGTCTAGCCCAGACCAACACCAGCATCTCCATATCAATCCTAAAACAAAGATAGTGCTAACCTGATTGCAGTAATTCAGAATGCCTGACAGGAAAAGAACATCATTTATTGTTGAACACCAAAACAGAGTCACCACTTGCAGTGTACAAGGCCTAGTCCCAGCCCTGCAGAGGACTCTGCTTTATGAAGGAATCAGGTAATGAGTTCCAGAGGGGCAAGCCTTTGCATGTTACCCAGGGAACTCATACTCAACAAGCACCACAGGGAGATTAATTAGAGATTCCTCATGTACCTTCCAGGAGTTCCTTCATAAATGCAGCCCCTTCATCCCAGAAATCATTGTAGTGAATGCTTGCTGATTGCTGGACGTAGACACACAAATATCCTGCACAGTGTAGTAAGACTTTCCTACTTGCAGGCTCCATCTTCCTTGAAATAAGAGCAAACAACCCTTTCTACCTGCTTGCTGTACCTTGCAATCTTGAAGATATTTGAAGAGCTCTGTTTAAGCAAATGTCTGTAGCTGACTGACCAGGTCTGTGATGCCTACTCCTTTTAAATTTAAGATTTTTTATTCCCTGTAAGAGGTGGAGTGACTATTGAACCCAATTACATGGTTTTGGGCTTCAGAGGGCCTGCCATTAACTGCATTGCATCATGGAGTCGAGCTCTCCATCTGTCAGGCACACACTAACCTTTTTCAAACAACACCTTCTGCTGACAGAAGTAAAACATTCATCCAAATCTTCTGAGAAGTTTTTGAAAAAAGTATAAAATTCAACACAAGATGTTACATTTTTCAAAGGGTCTTTGGAGGTTAAATCAGAATGTCCCTATTCTACTTAAAATGAAACCCTTTAAATGTTGTATATAATTTTCTTGCAGGAACATTTTACTTTGAGGTGGTTGCACTATAATTGTCTTGTCTGTAGGGATGGTGACGCGATCTATTCCTGGAAAGTGTTGAGTTATGAATATTGATAAATCTGTTGCAGGGAACATTGATTATATCCTTCCTGAACAGCTGTCATCAGCCTGAGCTGGGGAGAGTGAGAGTCCCTGAGCCTGGTGACAAGCAATACTCTCATCTGTAATGAACAAGTGAGACAAGCACTACTACTGAAAGACAAAATCACACGGCCGAGCATTGGATAAATGCAGAAAATGATTAACAAGCCTTAATGAATACAATGAATGAATTATGATGGATTATAATGAAGACATGAATAAATTATGAAGAAGATTAAAATGAAGGCAAAAAATTAGGCAAAGATGTTACAGTAATTGTAAGATTTCTGATTACACACTTTTGTTCTTTTTTTTAATCTCTTGGATGTTGCTCATAAAATCCCTACAGTGCAGAAAGCAGCCATTTGGCCCATCGAGTCTGTACTGATGCTCCAAGCAGCATCCCACCCAGACCCCTACTCTCTCACGTTAACCCCAGATTTAGCATGACCAATCCTCCTAAACCTGCACATCTTTCAACTGTGGGAGGAAACTGGAGCATCTGCAGGAAACCCACATAGAGAATGTGCAACTCTACACAGACCGTCACCCAAGGTTCACATTTTCCTCCCCCCTCACTCAAGTGGGTTGGTGATCTAAAGTCTTTCTGTAAGGCAGAGGATATGAGAGCCAGGATTAAGGAGAAAGCACACATTTCTCTTTCTAACAGCCCAGTGATGTTGCATGGATTCACTTGTCCAGGGTTTCAGGTGGAGTTAAAGGATTCATTTTGAAGAGAAATTAGAGTCGCAGAGTCATAAAGCTGTACAGCATGGGGAACAAACACCCCGACCTACTTGTCCTTGCCAATCACATGTCCTACATACATCAGAGACAACGGGAACTGCAGGTGCTGGAGAATCCGAGGTAACAAGTGTGGAGCTGGATGAACACAGCAGGCCAAGCAGCATCTCAGGAGCACTAAAGCTTTAGTGCTCCTAAGATGCTGCTTGGCCTGCTGTGTTCATCCAGCTCCACAATTTGTTATCTCTTATATAAATCCAGTCACATTTTCCAGCATTTGGCCCATATCCCTTCCTGTTCATGTACCCATCCAGATGCCTTGTAAATACTGTAATTGTACCAACTTCCACCACTTCCTCTGGTAGCTCATTCCATGCACCACCCTCTGCGTGAAAAATTTGCCCCTTAGGTCCTATTTATAATTTTCCCTTCTCACCATAAACCTTACACCCTCCAGTTTTGCACTCCACCACCCTAGCGAAAAGAATTTGCCAATTTATCCTATCCATGACCCTCTTGATTGTATAAATTTCTATAACGTCACCACTCAGCCTCCGACACTCCAGGGAAAATAGCCCCAGCCTGTTCAGCTTCTCCCAGTAGCTCAAGCCCTCCAACCCCGGCAACATCTATGGAAACATTTTCTGAACCCTTTCTAGTTTCACAACAGTAGCAGGGAGACCAGAGTTCCACACAGTATTCCAAAAGTGACCAAACCATTGTCCTGTACAATTGCAATGTGACTTCCCAACCCCTATACTCAATAAATAACCAAAAAAGGCAAGCACACCAAACACAGCCTTCGCTATCCTACCTATCCATGACTCCACGTTCAAGGAACTGTGAACCTGCACTCCAAGGACTGTTTGTTCAGCAATATGCCCCAGGGCATTACCATCAAGTGCGTACGTCCTGCCCTGATTTTCCTTTCCAAAATGCTGTACCTCGCATTTATCTAAAATAAACCTCATCTGCCATTCCTCAACCCATTTGCCCATCTGATTAACATCCCATTGTTCTCTGAGGTAACCATCGTCACTGTCCTCTACACCTCCAATTTTAGTGTCCTCTGCAAACTTACTAACTGTCCCTCCTCTGGTCACAACCAAATCATTTACATAAATGACAAAAAGCAGTAGACCCAGCACCGAACCTTGTGGCACCACTGCTGGTCATTAACCTCCAGTTTGCAAATTAACCCTCCACCACCACCCTCTGTCTTCTACCTTCTAGCCAGTTCTCTATCCAAGTAGCTATTCCTCCCTGTATTCCAAATGATCCAACCTTGCTAACCAGTCTGTCACGCAGGACCTTGTCAAACACCTCACATAGATCACATCGAATAATCTGCCCTCATCAATCCTCTTTGTTAATTCTTCAAAAAAAATCAATCAAGTTAATGAGACACTACTTACCATGCACAAAGCCACGTTGACTATCCCTATCTTGCCTTTCCAAATACATGTAAATCCTGTCCCTCAGGATTCCCTCCAACAACCTGCACACCACTGACATCAGGCTCACAGGTCTATAGTTCCCTGACTTTTCCTTACCAACTTTCTCAAATAAAGGCACAACATTAGTCAAGATCCAGTCTTCTGGGAACTCACTTCTGGCAATCAGTAATACAAATATCTCAGCAAGGGGCCCAGAAATCTCTTCCCTAGCTTCCCACAGAGTTCTGGGGTACACCTAGATTTATCCACCTTAATATGTTTTAAGACATTCAGCACCTCCTCCTCTGTAATGGGGACATTTTTCAAGGTGTTGCTATTTATTTCCCCACATTCTATCTCTTCCATATCCTTCTCCACGTATACACTGACGCAAATATCTACCGAGTGTTGTAACTAAAGTTTATCTTTTAACAGACATGTAAAGGAAATTATTTATTCATTAGCATACGGCTGCCTGGTGAGAGTTTGCTAATTCCAAATTGGGTGCTCCATGATCTTCATTGCAATGGGGGCTGCACACAATTGTGTTTCCTTGGCTGAAGGTGTGAGAGTCATAACATTCATAGATCCAGAATTGAACAAATAATTCCACTGCATCATGTCTATGATTGTAAAATGCTCAAACTAGTTTTATTGCACAATGTTTCAGAATCACAGGGACATGCAAAGCACAGTGACAGCTAATGAACCAAGGAATAAACCAAGCGAGACCCTGTTATTGAGAAACACAAGTTACAAACTTAACCCTTTCCAGTTCAGTTGTGTGTTTCGTTTATACATGCTACATGGAATTTAAGTCCTCCCAATCCAGTTTCCTTCTGGACAGCAGACAGTCCAACCTACACAATTGTCCTTGCCAATCACATATCCTATATAAATCTGAGATGGGAACTGCAGACGCTGGAGAATCCGAGGTAACAAAGTGTGGAGCTGGATGAACACATCAGGCCAAGCAGCATCTTAGGAGCACTAAAGCTTTTGTGGCCACCAGTTTCCATTAGGAGTGGAACATTCCCAAGCCCAAGATAATGTGGTCTACAGTCTGAAATCTGGGTGAAGACCAGTGAGTCCTTTCTCAATGTCAGGAGCAATAAGTCATATGTTCCAACAGAGTTCTGAACGTCAAGATTGAATTCTCATTAGCTGATTGGTAGCTGGTAACTCCAGCTCAATGCTGCTCCTCTGGATTGCCATCTTGGATAATTGGCACCAATGTCTCAGGGCATAGTCCATGGGCAGTGGCTGCACCCCTCCCAGTTTACGATCATTGGGCATCCAACATGTGCCAGCCTCCCCACACCATCATGGCACATGTTGTCAATGCTGCACCCCGGCCACTCCTGTACCTTTCAGTGCAATGTTGCAGCAAGGGACAGGGCACCAGCTCACACAATGCTCCAAGGTTGCAGCTTAGTGCTTGCAGTCTTAGGGATCACTCCTGACCTGATGCTCACGGCATTACTGTCTTTCAGTGGGAAATCCCTGTAATCAAAGTGTAAAGGCTCACAGTATTAATAAAATGTGAGGCTGGATGAACACAGCAGGCCAAGCAGCATCTCAGGAGCACAAAAGCTGACGTTTCGGGCCTAGACCCTTCATCAGAGAGGGGGATGGGGGGAGGGAACTTGAATAAATAGGGAGAGAGGGGGAGGCGGACCGAAGATGGAGAGTAAAGAAGATAGGTGCAGAGAGTATAGGTGGGGAGGGAGGGAGGGGATAGGTCAGTCCAGGGACAAGAGAGTTGCAATGGGAGAGAGATTCCCTGAGGTTGGTCCGGAGGGAGGAGGGTAACTTCTTCAGGTTAGGCATCCCTGGAAGCTTTTGTGCTCCTGAGATGCTGCTTGGCCTGCTGTGTTCATCCAGCCTCACATTTTATTATCTTGGAATTCTCCAGCATCTGCAGTTCCCATTATCTCTGATACTATTTTAACCTCACTGCGAAGCCTCTTCCAGAGATGCCTAACCTGAAGAAGTTACCCTCCTCCCTCCGGACCAACCTCAGGGAATCTCTCTCCCATTGCAACTCTCTTGTCCCTGGACTGACCTATCCCCTCCCTACCTCCCCACCTATACTCTCTCCACCTATCTTCTTTACTCTCCATCTTCGGTCCGCCTCTCCCTCTCTCCCTATTTATTCCAGTTCCCTCTCCCCATCCCCCTCTCTGATGAAGGGTCTAGGCCCGAAACGTCAGCTTTTGTGCTCCTGAGATGCTGCTTGGCCTGCTGTGTTCATCCAGCCTCACATTTTATTATCTTGGAATTCTCCAGCATCTGCAGTTCCCATTATCTCTGATACTATTTTAACCTCACTGCGAAGCCTCTTCCAGGGAGAAAGGTGTTGGGTACATAGAGCATAGAACATAGAACATTACAGCACAGTACAGGCCCTTCGGCCCTCGATGTTGTGCCGACCTGTCATACCGATCTGAAGCCCATTTAACCTACACTATTCCATGTATGTCCATATGCTCATCCAATGATGACTTAAATGTACCTAAAGTTGGCGAATCTACTACCGTTGCAGGCAAAGCGTTCCATTCCCTTACTACTCTCTGAGTAAAGAAACTACCTCTGACATCTGTCCTATATCATTCACCCCTCAATTTAAAGCTATGCCCCCTCGTGCTTGCCGTCACCATCCTAGGAAAAAGACTCTCCCTCTCCACCCTATCTAACCCTCTGATTATTTTGTATGTTTCAATTAAGCCACCTCTCAACCTTCTTCTCTCTAATGAAAACAGCCTCAAGTCCCTCAGCCTTTCCTCGTAAGACCTTCCCTCCATACCAGGCAACATCCTAGTAAATCTCCTCTGCACCCTTTCCAAAGCTTCCACATCCTTCTTATAATGCGGTGACCAGAACTGTACACAATACTCCAAGTGCGGCCGCACCTGAGTTTTATACAGCTGCAGCATGACCTCTTGGTTCCGGAACTCGATCCCTTTATTGGTTAATGTATTGAGTGTAGGAGTTGGGAGGTCACACTGCGGATGTAGAGGACATTGGTTAGGCCAGTATTGGAATACTGTGTGCAATTCTAGTCTCTCTGCTATGGGAAGCATGTTGTGAGGCCAGAAAGGGTTCAGAAAAAATTTATCAGAATGTTGCCAGGGTTGGAGAGTTTGAGCTCTAGGGAGAGGCTGAATAGACTGGGGCTATTTTCCCTGAAAAGTCGGGGCTGAGTGGTGACTTCATAGACATTTATAAAACCATGAGGGGCATGGATAGGGTAAATAGACAAGGTTTTTTTCGGAGTCCTAAACTAGAGGGCGTAGGATTAAGGTGCGATGGGAAAAATTTAAAAGGGACATAAGGAATAACTTTTTCACACAGAGGATGGTGTGTGCACGGAATGAGCTGCCAGAGGAAACGGTGGAAGCTGATGCATTGGTATAACGTTTAAAAGGCATCTCGAAGGGTATATGAGCAGGAAGCGTTTAGAGAGATATGGGCCAAATGCTGGCAAATGGGACTAGATTTATACAGGAAATCTGGCTGGCCTGGACAAGTTTGACCAAAGGGTCTGTTTCCATGCTGTACAGCTCTGTGACTCTAAATAATGCAAAGCCCTTCAAAGGACAACAGCATCAGACACACTGCTGAGCACCACATTCCTCGTGAACCTCAGGCATTGGCATCCTGTGTTCACCCCAGCCTCTCCTGAGTAGACCATGCAAACTAATGGCTGAATCCCACCTGTGGCCGTGATGTAATTGCAATGTTTGTCCTCCTGGAGTGATGGGCTTGAATAATCACCTGTGCATTACCCACTGCCTGGACACAGTGCAGGAGTTGGTCTGTCCATACCTGGAAGCATGGAACAGTATGAATTAATAAGGATGGGTGGGTTCAGTTCCTTCACTGTGGCTAAACAGACACTCACACACACACACACACACACACACATACACACACACACAGACACACACACACACACACACAGACACACACACAGACACACACACGCACACACATACACACACACACACACACACACACACACACACACACACACACACGCACACACACAGCACAGTGAGCACTGAACATGGGCTTACAAACGTATTTACAGTTCATTCTCAGCTGTGCCATCAAAGTGTTCTTTGAAGCTCTTCTTTCTTTCCGTCCCAACCACATCTCAGAGCCATCCAGGGGTCAGCCACTAGGGTTGAGGAAGCTTGCCCTATGCTGGAGCTCAATGACCTTGGAGGTTCTTTCAGGCAACCTTGGTGGTTATCAGAGGGCCCAGAAATGGTGATTGTGGGCTTGTCAGAGGTAAGTGCAACCCTATCTGCCCGAACTCCCACAGGGCTGACGGGGTCAGGCAGGGTGTAGCCAGAAGGCCCAGCCTCCTCTGGACCGTCCTGAGGGAGTGGCCCAAATTTTGGATGATTCTGTGAAAAAGCCCACCAGGTGTGACAGAGAGAAACACTTCATGAAATTCAACAAAAATGACACTTCCCCAAAATATGTTAATGTTCAGTCTGATCAAAGGTTTACACATCCACAAGACCATAAGAAATAGGCTCAGGAGTAGGCCTTCACCTCCTGAGCCTTCTCCGCTATTCAGTAGGATCATAGCTGGTCTGACATGTCTCACGTCCACTTTTCTGCCCTTTCCCTATCACCCTTGGTTGCCCAAATGGTCAAGAATTTATCTCGACCTTAAATATACACAGAGAGTCTGCCTCCACAGCCCTCATGGGCAAGGGCGACATGCACAAAATTGAATTTTCCAGCCAGGTCTGTGTTCTTAACTGATAAGGAGATTGAAGGCATATTCCTTCAATGACCCTCACATGCTTTCCTCTTAGCTAAGCCTCTCCTCTCTATTCAATTTTGACAATGCACCCAGGGGAAAAAATGCATCTGCTGATGCATTGGCCAATGCAGTGAGGAGAAAAGGAAGATTATGCCTTGCTTCTATCCCTCTGTACATTATGTACAAAATCTGTAGCAATCAGGGATTGGTTACTCACTGAAAGGTCAACTCTGTGTAGTCAAATGATGGTGTCACCCTTCATGGATTGATTCTCTATGACCTATTTCAGATCTGCCCTTAACGATTGTTACAAGAGTCCCAAAGAAGCACAACTTTCATTTTTGATGGCATCACCCAGATATATCTTCACCACTGTTCTAAAGTTTCACAGTTCCCTACTAATTCCATGAAACCCGAAGACATTTCAGAGTCCTCTTAATGATGTTTATGCTGCCAGAGTTTTGATAGTGATAGGTACTTCACAATTAGAATGTTTGCAAAAGGGAATGACCCCTCAGCTGAGCCAATGGCTGTCGGTCATTTCATTTCTGATATCCTGGCTTAGGAATGTGGCACAGACGTGACACAACTTGTTGATTCTTCACCACCTGTTAATTTAGCACTCCAATTTCTCATTCTTTTATCCCCTGTGTTCCTACAAAGATCAACCGAAAAATGTGACCAAGTTGCTTTATCATGCCTCATGCAAATTCTCACAATACAATGGGCTGGGTTTTCCAAGGAGTAGCAATGTCACACAGACTGTGTATCATGGAAAGAATGTGGTGCCTCCCAGCCCTCTCATTTTTACAAGGGGAGAGAGCATCGATGTGCTTAACGTTTGCAGCCGAAACTATTGAATTACATCATTCAATCATTTCAATTCATGCCACAAAGGTGCTATATAAAGGCAAGTTTGCCTTTTTTCTGAAGAATAATCTTTTTCAAAATGAACAACATCAAAGTGGATTAAATTCAATCTATCAGAGATAGATTTTGAGATTATATCCGCAGTGATTTCACCAGCCACAGTTTCTGTTAACTTGTAAATCCTGTCCATGAATACATCATCACATATCATACCCAATCCTTCTGGTTTAATCACATCTAAGAAAAGAGCCACACACTTTACAGTTTTGAATCGGGATTATTTACATATATCGGAGCCCAGCGTATATTCCTGAGACATTGCATCAATGCAATTCACTGTTGAGTTGAGAGCAGGTCACTGCTTCACTAAATAGTTGTGGAGATATAAAGTCATACAACACAGAAACAGGTCATTTGGCCCAGCTCACCCGTGCCAACCAAGTTTCCTAAACTGAACAAGTCCCATTTGCCTGAGTTTGGCCCATATCCTTCTAAACCTTTCCTATCCATGTACCTGTCCAAATGTGTTTAAATATTCTAATTGTACCCGCCTCTAAGACTTCCTTGGGCAGCTCATTCTCTATATGTATTACCCTCTGTGTGTGAAAAAGTTGCCCCTCAGGCCCTTTCTAAATCTTCCCCCTCTCCCTTTAAACTTATGCCCTCTAGTTTTGGACCCTCCCACCCTGAGGAAAAGACCTTTGCTATTCACCTCATCTACGTCTCATGATTTCATAAACCTCTGCAAGGTCACCCCTCAGCCTCCCGTGCTCCGGGGGGAAAGGTCCCAGCCTTCCCAGCCTCTCCTTATAACTCAAACCCTACAGTAATGTCCTTGTAAACCTTCTTTGTACCCTTTCCAGTTTAATAACATCCTTCCAGTAACAGGGAGACCAGAAATGTACACCTTACTCCACATATGGTCTTACCAATGTCTTGTGCAGCCATAACATGAAATCTCAACTCCTACATTCAATGCACTGACGATGAAGGCAAGTGCGCCAAACACTTTCTTCACCACCCTGTGTACAGGCGACCCCACTTTCTAGGAGTTATGCTCCTGCACCCAGAGGTCTCTCTCTTCTACAACACTCCTAGAGCCCTACCATTAACCGTGTAAGTCCTGCCCTGATTTGTCTTACCAAAACACAACACCTCACATTAATCAGAACTAAACTCCATCTGCTATTCCTTATCCCACTGGCCCAGTTGATCAAGGTATGTGTTTCTCTGAGATAGCCTTCACTGTTCACTATGCCATCAAGTTTGGTGTCATCTGCAAAATTACTAACCAAGCCTCCTATATTCTCATCCAAATCATTCATATAAATGACAAGCAACAATGGACCCAGCACTGATCCTTGTGGCACACCACTGATCACAGGCCTCCAGTCCAAACAACAACCTTTAACCAACAACCTCTGTTTCTTCCTCAAGCCAATTTTGTAACCAATTGGCTAGCTCTCACTAGATCCCATGTGATCTCACTTCACTAAACAGTCGATGAAGTGGAACCTTGCCAAAGGCCTTGCTAAAGTCCATGGAGGCAACATTTACCGCTCTGTCTTCATCAATTTTCTTGGTCACCTCTTCAAAAAAACTCAATCAAGTTTACAAGAGTTTACAGCATGAAGGTTATGAACTGAAATAATAGGAAGTCAAATTAACAGAGGAAATACACTGAATCTCCAATGATTTTATGTTCAAGCCCCACTCTAGGGTTTGAGCTATGGGCTGAAGAGGCTGGCGCTATTTTCTCTGGAGCATCTGTGGCTGAGGAGTGACCATATAGAGATGAATAAAATCATGAGAGACATGGATAGGATGAATAGACAAGGTCATTCTCCAGGGTGGGGGAGTCCATAACTAGAGAGCATAGGTTTAAGGTGAGAGGGGAAAGATTTAAAAGGAACCCAAGGGGCAATTTTTTCACGCAGAGAGTGGTGCATTTTTGGAATGAGCTGCCAGAGGAAGTGGTGGAGGTTGGTACAATTACAACATTTAAAAGGCATCTGGAGCTTACATGAATATGAAAGATTTAAACGGGTAGTGGGGAAGTAATGGCCTAGTGGGATTATCACTGGACTGTTAATCCAGAGACCCAGACAATGATCTGGGGACCTGGGTTCTAATCCTGCCACAGCAGATGGTGAAATTTGAATTCAATAGAAAATATCTGGAACTAAGAGTTTAAGGATGACCATGAATCCATTGTCAATTTTTGGGGAAAGCCCATCTGGTTCACTAATGCCCTTCAGGGAAGGAAACTGCCATCCTTACCTGGTCTGGCCGACACGTGACTCCAGACCCACAATAATGTGGTTGACTCTTAGCTGCCCTCTGGGCAATTAGGGATGGGCAATAAATGCTGACTGGCCAGTGACACCCTCATCCTGTGAATGAATAAAGGGAAAAAGAATGCTGGTGAATGGGATTGGACTAATTCAGGATATCTAGTTGGCATGGGCTGTTTCAGTGCTGTACAATTCTGTTATTGTTCTGGCATAATTTAAACTGGCACTTCTGCCTCGAGAGCACTGCCATCTAATTGAATGAGACACTAAAGCCTGAAGCCCTGTCTGTTCTTTCAGGGAGATATACAAGATCACGCAGCATTATTTTGAAGTTGGGCAAGGGGACTCTTTGTGGTAGAATGGTCAGAGTTTATAAGACAGTAAGATTTAGGAGCAGAATTATGCTATTCAGTCCATCAAGTCTGTTCCACCAATCATTCATGGGTGATATGTTTCTCAGATCTATTTCCCTGCCTTCTGTCTGTAATCGTTGATATCCTTACCAATCAAGGACCTATCTATCTGCTTTAAAGACACACTGACTGGGCCTCCCCAGCTTTCTGTGGCAATTGGTTCCAAAGATTCCCCACCTGCTGGCTGGTGAACTTCCTACTCATCTCAGTTCTAAAGCCTCATCCCTTCACTCTGAGGCTGTGCCCTCAGGTCCTAATCTCTCCTACTGGTGGAAACACCTTCTCCATGCCTACTCGATCCAGGCCTCTCAATATTCTGTAAATTTTAATCAGATCCCCCCTCATCCTTCTAAACTCCAACGGGTACAGACCCAGCTCTTCATTTAACAAGCTCTTTATCCCCATGACCATCTTGCAAACATCCTCTGGATTCCCCAACACCAGCGCTTCCTTCATTAAGTACAGGGCCCAAAACTACTCACAATATTCCAATGTGATCTGACCAGAGCCTTAAACAGCCTCAGCAGTACATCTCTGCTTATGTAAGAGTGGCACGGTGGCTCAGTAGTTAGTACTGCAGCCTCATAGAGCCAGGGACCCGGGTTCAATTCCAGCCTTGGGTGACACTCTGTGTGAAGTTTGCACGTTCTCCCTGTGTCTGCGTGGGTTTCCTCCGGGTGCTCCAGTTTCCTCCCACAGTCCAAAAATGTGCAGGCTAGGTGGATTGGCCATGCTAAATTGCCTGTAGTGTTCAGGGGTGTGTGGGTTATATGGGGATGTGCCTGGGTGGGATTCTTCAAGGGGCGGTGTGGACCTTTAGGGCCGAAGGGCCTGTTTCCACACTGTAGATAATCTAATCTAATATTCCAGCCCTCTTGAAATAAATACTAACATTGTATTTGCTTTCCTAACAGCCAACTGAACCTGCATGTTAACCTTAAGAGAATCCTGAACTAGTACTTCCAAATCCTTTTGTACTTCACATTTCCAAAGCCTTTTCTCATTTTGAAAATAATCTGTGCCTCTTTTCTTCCTAACAAATTGCACAACCTCATGCTTTCCCATATTGCATTCCATCTTTTAATTCTTTGCCAACACTCTGAGCCTGTGCAAGTCCTTCTGCAGCCTTCCTGCGTCCTCAAAACTACCCGTACCTCCATCTATCTTGGTATCATCTGCAAATTTAGCAACAGCGCCCTCAGTTTCATGGCCCAGATCATTAATGTATAGCCTGAATAGTTGTAGTCCCAACACTGATGCCTGTGGAACTCCACTACTCACCGGCTGCCATCCTGAAAAAGATCACTTCATCCTTCCTCTCTGCCTTCAGCCAGTTAGCCGATCCTCTATCAATGCCCTAAATACCATGGTCTCTTGCGTTATTTCACCCTCAGATAAGATGACTAAGCAGATTTTGGGGGTTACTGAATTGCAATTTGTGGAAACTTGCTGTCTGCAAACTGCTGCAGAATTTCTTACATCCCAATGTTTGCTCAGTGGCAAAAAGTGGCTGTAAAATGCTTGGGACAACTTAAGATTGTGAGAATCATTTTACAAATGCAAGTTCATTGCTTCCTTCCTAAACAACAATTCTTCAACAGCCAACAACACCAAATAGATTAACTGGTCATTCAATCCATTTGTTCTTGGTACTTTGTTTATACAGAGAGGCTCAGCAGTTTACAGACACATCTGTCACTGCACATTGAAAATAATTGACTGTAGAAAATAACTCACTATAAGAAATAGCATGGCACTGTATAACTGAAGCATTGTTTATTTATTTCCAAGTACAGTAGAGTTCATGAGCAAAATACATTTTAATAAGAAAGAGACAGATTTTGCTGAAAGAGGTTACCATATCTAAATGACACGTGCTATTATTAATACACAAATTGACCAGCAAGCTGAACTAACGCTTGAGTTGTGAGTTGCCACAAATCACTTTATAGATTGCATGCTCCACTGTCTTTCACTGTGAAACCGTCATTTCATGTTTAACTCCCCAATGAGTTTCACAACGTTGCTGCACATGAGCATGAGCTGTCCATTCAATGTACCACAGAGACTTAGATGTTTTCACTACAGAGGGTCCCTGATTTATGAATGTCAAAATTACAAAGACTCATTCTGGCGAATGTGATCCCATACAGGGTTGTAGTTTTAAATATCTGATATATGAACATTTCTTGTGCTTACAAACGGTGATTTTACATTGTCTGGCATTGTGTTCTGACTGGTGCACAAATCGTCTGGCAAAAAGAGTCAAGAAAGGAATCCATCAACAAACCAGGACTGTCTGTGTTAGCTTAATGTAAGAACATAAGAACTAGGAGCAGGAGTGGGCCATTTGGCCCCTCGAGCCTGCCCCACCATTTAATAAGATCATGGCTGATTTTTGAGACTCAGCTCCACTTACCTACCTGCTCACCATAGCCCTTAATTCCTTTACTGTTTAAAAATTTATCTAGCTCTGCCTTAAAAACATCCAGCGGGGTAGCTTCAACCACTTCGCTGGACAGGGAATTCCACAGATACACAACCCTTTGGGTGAAGAAGTTCCTCCTGAACTCAGTCCCACATCTGCTTCCCTTTATTTTGAGGCTATGCCCCCTAGCCCTAGCTTCACCTGCTCGTGGAAACAACCTCCCTGTCTCCACCTTATCTATTCCCTTCATAATCTTATATGTTTCTATAAGATCTCCCCTCATTCTTCTGAATTTCAATGAGTATAACCTCAGTGTACTCAGCCTCTCCTCATAATCCAACCCTCTCAACTCTGGAATCAACTGAGTGAATCTCCTCTGCACCCCCTCCAGTGCTAGTATATCTTTTCTCAAGTAAGGAGACCAAAACTGCACACAGTACTCCATGTGTGGCCTCACCAGGACCCTATACAGCTGCAGCATAGCATTCCTGTTTTTAAACTCTATCCCTCTAGCAATGACAGACAAAATTCCATTTGCCTTTTTAATTACCTGCTGCACCTGCAATCCTACTTTTAGCAATTCATGCACAAGGACACCCAAGTCCCTCTGCACAGCAGTATTCTGCAATTTTTTTACCCTTTAAAGCATAGCCCACTTTGCTGTTATTCCTACCAAAATGGATGACCTCACACTTGTCAACATTGTACTCCATCTGCCGGACCTTTGCCCACTCACTTAGGCTATCTCTATCCCTCTGCAAACTTTCAGTGTCTTCTACACATTTTGTTCTACCACTCACCTTAGTGTCATCTGCAAATATTAACACACCACACTTAGTCCCCAAATCCAAATCATCTATGTAAATTGTAAACAATTGTGGTCCCAACACTGATCCCTGAGGCACACCACTATCCGTTGGCCGCCAACCAGAAAACACACCCATTTACCCCTACTCTTTGTTTTCTACTGGTCAACCAATCCTCTATCCATACCAATACATTACCTCTAATGTACTGGAGCCTGTTCATGCTATAATTGTTAATGATGGTCAATTAATTTTCCTTACCCAGGAAAAGGACAATTAAGAAGGTTGAGCTAAATTTCACACAAGGGGAGGGGAGAGGACTCGCACTTGAATGTAAACGTCAAAGTGACCTTGTCCCACTTGCTGCCTCACCCCATTGCAAACAATGATCGTTAGGTTTTAATTGGCTTGAGACAGGACAGCACGAAGACGGATCGCATCATTATTAACCCACAGCGAGGCCTCTGATGAAGAACAGCCAAAGATGCCAGGCAGGGAGGTGCATGATCAGACCAGACAGGGCAGTATGGGGAGGGGAAACACGGATTGAGGGAGTACCTTGAAGGACTCTCTGATGGGCACACTGGCACTGAAATGGAGGCATATTGGTCTGCTATCCCTGCCCATCTGACAGTATGCTAGACCTCACCTTGCAAGCCGGGCAGTTATCACTAGCCAATCCACCACAAAGTGACTCTTAATTGGCTACTTTAAACCAAAATTGCTCAACTATACAATTGCCCCACAATCAAATCACAAGGTCAATGATTGCCCTGAGCATAACAGATCGGCTGATGTTATTCAAGCCGTCAGCTTCATCTGACTGTACACTGAACATGTTTGTTGTAGCTATATAACCAGCAAGTCCTCCTGCTATTTACTAAAGTCACGAGTTGCGCTGTGTCTCCCTGACTGGACAATACGAAACAGGGTGACACGGGCTGACTGCACAGAGTCCCCTCACCTCCCACTACACTCACTGATCTGTGCTCAGATTTCCTGACTCTGCACTAGATCCCACATGGCACAGAAGGAAATCCATCAGGGAGGTTTGCACGCCTGCCAGATTCATCTTTGCGTATGAACTAGACAATTGTACAAGAGAAAACACTTGTTTTAGGCTCATATGTTGAGATGGGTGTGAGAACACAACCCCAGCCACACACACAGAGATAGGTGACAGGACAGAGCCCTGCACAGAAGTGAGAGTGAGGGCCGTGTATAGAGGTGAGTGTGAGTGCAATGGGCCTCTGGGTGTGTCCACCATGGCTGGTAAAATATCAGCAAGAGCTGGTAGGCTACACACCATCAATTTAATGGGACCCCATCATTTTCCATTCCGCCCCAAAGAGCTGGTAAAATTCCCTTCATGGAGTCTCAATACTTTGAGTTGTGAACTGTTTTAGGAGACTTAAAGCCTTCAAATAATTTTTCCATTTTATTGTCAATTGTCTCTTGCTGTTTTGTGCTTTTCTCTCCTTCTACAAATCTTTTGCTCTGCTTATTTCTTTACTGGGCTTGAGTCCAATATTCCTTGCCTTTTCTCCATCGTTAAATCAGTGGTCTCCAAACAGTCTCCTGATGCAGCCTTATATTGATGCCTCAGATTTCATGTGACCCTAGACAGGCTGTTGGGTTAGGGGTGGCCAAAAAATTGCTCAGTTGAGTTGGCAGTGAAAGGTTCATTGACAGGGACAGAGGACAGCATTGGGAACTATCCAGCAAAGTGGGGAAGTGGGTCTGTGTTTTGGGGTGGGGGGGTGGGGAAATGGGTGTGGGGATGATTGAAGCTGCTGGGGTTTCTCGGAAGCATTGAAGAGTTTTACACACAGCGGTTTTAACAGCAACCAGGGTGTAGATTTTAGATTTATTGTCAGCTATATTCAAATACAGAAGTACAGGAGCACAGTGAAAAGTGTATAATGTCACCTCGCAAGGTGCTATTTTGGGTGCTAAGCTACCTAGGTACAAAAATAGCTTAGGTTACAAAATAGTAAGAGAAATGAGAGTTAAAAAGTTCAGCTTGCTTCATAGAATAGTAGAAAAATAATGAAATGGTACAAATAGTTCTCCTCTAACATGATATTTGTATTCTTGCATGACACAGGGCCTTAGAGAATTTCATTATAGGGAATTCGCTATAGGAAATTGTTATTTGTGAACAGCAGAAAGTTTGCGTTATTCAAACAGCATCTACTAATAATCTATCGTGTTACAGCTACTTTGCATTAACGAAACATGCATTATAGCAAAACTACCTGTTAACAGTTTACATTAAACTCTTTTGTAGTTTAAACTAGGAAAATGAATTGATAAATTAAAAGTTTGAGAACTCATGATTATACCATGCCCATCAAACAAAACTACAAACTTTGCATCTGCCAAAACTCAATCTGAGCTCTACGAATGCTGCCTCAAAAAGCATCACCTCAAAGTCACCTAGCCCCTGCATAGGTAGTGTCCCACTGTTCAGGGATCCACACTTTAAAGTTCATTGGTTAAGGAATCCCTACAGCATGAAAGCAGGCCATTTAGCCCATCAAGTTCACACAGACCCTGTGAAGGGCACCCCCAGACCCAGACCCCTACCTTATCCTTGCATTTCCCATGGCCAATCCACCTGACCTGCACATCTTTGGACGGTGGGAGAAAACCAGTGCTCCGAGTGGAAACCGATGCAGACATGGGGAAAACATGCAAACTCTGCAGGGACAGTCACCTGAGGGTGGAATTGGACCCAGGACCCTAGCACTGTGAGGCACCAGACCTAACCGCTGAGCTACCATGCCACCATAGTAAAGCAGACTGTATCGAGCTGCTATATAAGTGCATTCTCATATCTCCAGCTAGTTACAAAGCAAAATAATTTACAAATGCAAAGGGGCACAAGGAGGTTTAACCAACCAGGGGCTGTGTTGTGAGGGTGTTCCATCCTGGCAACAGCTGACCCTAAACATTCTGAATTGACCTTTAATTTTAAAAGCAGGGCTGTAGATCAGTCTGCGCTGAGAGGTACTGACATGTTTCTGAATTCCATCAGAACCCTTCCTTGCAGCATCAACTTTATCACAAGGTCAATGATTGCCCTGAGCATAACAGATCGGCTGACGTTACTCAAGCTGTCAGCTTCATCTGACTGTACACTGAACATGTTTGTTGTAGCTATATAACCAGCAAGTCCTCCTGCATTTACCAAGGTCAAGAGTTGCGCTGTGTCTCCCTGACTGGACAATATGAAACAGGGTGACACGGGCTGACTGCACAGAGTCACCTCACCTCCCACTACACTCACTGACCTGCGCTCAGATTTCCTGACTCTGCACTAGATCCCACATGGTGCAGAAGGAAATCCATCAGGGAGGTTTGCACGCCTGCCAGATTCATCTTTGTGTATGGACCGATTGTACAAGAGAAAACACGTGTTTTAGGCTCATATGTTGAGATGGGTGTTATTTTGTGTGCAGTCCAGGCAGACCATGCTGTACAAAGTGGATAAGGGTACTAGAACAGAGAGAGGAATACAATGTTAAAGCTGCAGAGAAGGTACGCAGGGAATGAGAGCAACATTTAAATTTAAAATTTGAGGGGTTCATTCAGAAATCTAATAACAGCAGGGTACGTGTTGGGATGTGTATACAATACATTCAGGAACAGCTTCTTCCCAGAGATGGCAGGAACTGCAGATGTTGGAGAATCTGAGATAACAATGTGTAGAGCTGGATGAACACAGCAGGCCAAGCAGCATCAGAGGAGCAGGAAGGCTGACGTTTCGGGTCAAGACCCTTCTTCTGAAGATCTTCTGTTATCACAGCTTCTTCCCAGCTATTATTAGAGATGAAAGTGGGAACACAGCCTCACAGAGGTGACAGTGAGCACTTCAGTTAATCATCTTTTGTCACAGTATGTAACTCTGTAGAGAGTTTCATCCACCATGTTCCCAGCAATTTGTAAATATTGTCCACGAACAGGCATGCTTCACAAGATGATGGCACCTATCCTTCCCATCTAGTACCATACAAAATACAGCAAAATCCCAATAATTTATACACTTACAGGCCCAGTACCAATCTCTACGACTAGGAGACAATAAGGACTAAAGATGCTGAAAGCTAAAGTCAATAAATGTGGAGCTGGAAAAGCACAGTTCCCTGCATACTGTCTAACCTGTTGTGATGTTCCAGCTCCACATTTATTAACCAGTCTGAGGAACACTGGAGTAATGCTTCTTTTGTCAAGCACCCATCTCCAAATCTGTCCCTTCGGGCTCTCCCATTTCAGCAAATTTGTTGTCCACTGTTAAATTTTACTTTCATACCCTTAGGTCATGGTCCAATCTCTTGCGTGATACTTTGTCAACGGCTTTAGGGAAGCTCAGGTGCACATTTCAAATGTTCCCCTGTGTCTGTCAGGTGCTTTCAGAAGCCCTAAGGCCATGGAAAGCCTTATGTAAATGTCAAGTCTTACTTTATCCTTTGGAGTTTTATTTGATTAATTTTGGGATTAAGGGGCGTCTTGGTGGCTCAATGGTTAGTACTGCTGCCTCACAGTGCAAAACACCCAGGTTCAATTCCACCCTCAAGCAATTGTCTGTGTGGAGTTTGCACATTCTTCCCATATCTGCGTGGGTTTCCTCTGGATGCTCCAGTTTCCTCCCAGGCCAAAGATGTGCAGGCTAAGGTGGTCTGGCCATGCTAAATTGCCCATAGTGTTCAGGGACATGCAGGTTAGGTAGGTTATAGGGTGATGGGAATGGGTGGGATGCTCTGAGGGTCAGTGTAGACTTGTTGGTCCAAAGGGCCTGTTTCCACACTGTAGGAATTCTATGATCCATAGTCTATAAACTCAGCAGGTCCAGCAGCCTCTGTGGAGAGAAAGCAGGAGAACTGAAGAAGGGCCACTTAACTCACAACATTGACTCTGCTTTCTCTCCACAGAGTCTACTAGGCCTGTTGAGTTTCTCCAGCAATTGCTGATTTTGTTTCAGATTTCCAACATTTGCAGTTCTTTGTGTTATTTCAATATTTATTGCCCTTCGCTAATTGCCCAGAGTACAGTTAAGTGTTAACCGCAATGCCTTACAGGTAACACAACCACACAGGTAAGGGTGGCTGCTTTCTTCTCAAAAGAACATTTGTAAACCAGATAGATTCTCTGAAACAATCAACAACAGTTTCATGGTCATCATTAGACTCTTAATTCCAAATCTGTTATTGAATTCAAACTCCACCATCTGCCAGAGCAGGATTTGAATTATTTCTGTATTCAAACTGTCTCTAAATATGTAATCCAGCAATGATATCACTGCTGCTCTGAAAGTTAATGTGACAATTAGAGTTCAGGCCTAACAACAGATGTGAAATAAATTTAGTGAAAGATTTGGCCAAAACCTGGCACCATAATCATTTCTAATCTGTCTGTCGGCTTTCAGATTAGCATGTTTACAAATCTCTGTCCTGTTAGAACGACTTTAAGCAAGGATTATGTTCAACTAAGCAAGAGGGATTTACCTCAAAACCTTCACTATAAAAGAAGAAAGAACAGGATTATTGCAAGAACAGAATAATGAACAAATTTGTTTATAAATAATTACACGGTTTTTCATTAACAGTAAAACAATAAATCTTCAATTGAAGCTCAAGATAGAATATAACAAACCTGATAACTTTATATCAATAGAGCAGCCTGCCAATTCATCAGAGAAATAAAGATATCTGTTCTTCACAGTGCAGAGCTGAATGAACACAGCAGGCCAAGCAGCATCTTAGGAGCAGGAAAGCTGACGTTTCGGGCCTAGACCCTTCATCAGAAAATGTGTGAAATTTTCTGATGAAGGGCCTAGGCCTGAAACATCAGCCTTCCTGCTCCTAAGATGCTGCTTGGCCTGCTGTGTTCATCCAGCTCCATACTTTGTTATCTCGGATTCTCCAGCATCGGCAGTTCCCATTATCTCTGTTCTTCACAGTGTGGTCCCTCCAACGCTAGAGCAGGCCTCTTGATAATCAACATGACCAGAATCCTTATCGATCTTTTCAGATCCAACGTATTTTTGGTGCAGAGATAGAAGATGCTTTAAGATGTACATCTGTGAAACACAGAAATAATAAAACTGAGACAAACATAGACCAGGACAGCCAACCATGAGGAACGCTGAGATGGATGAGTCTAGAGAGAAGCAGGAATACAACTGAAATGTTGGAAGTTGTTGATATCTTGCTATCAGTTGAGCTTGTTCTGCCCAGCAATCAGAACTATCTATCAACTCCATCTGCACATGTTGGCTTCACAACATTTCCATACAATAAGGCTCTCAGTATCAGTATTTTGGCAGAGTGATGAAGAAGGAAGAGCAGTGCATTTCCATGTCAGTATGAACCATTTGTTGTGGATTCACTGAGCTCTTCTTATAGCATGCCACTTCCTCAGTTTACCAAGGCAGTGCTTCTGTGGGATGGATATTATGAGGTTGCCACCTCATTGTCACCATTGCCTGATGCAGCTACTGATGTGCCCTCCCACAATCATCATCAAGGAGCCCAATAAAAACTGGGAATCGGGGGAAAACTGCACTGGTCAAAAATCAAGCATGGCAGAAAGGAAGGTAGCCATCATTGTTGAAGGTCAGTCATTTCAGCTCCAGGACATCTCTGCAGAAGTTCCTCAGGACAGTGTCCTAGGCTCAACCATCTTCAACTGCTTCATTAATGATGTTCTCTCCATCATAAGGTCAGAAGTGGGGTCGTTTGCCAATGATTGCACAATGTTCAGCACGATTGGTGACTCCTCAGATACTGATGCAGTTCATGTCCCAACAAAGCAAGATCTGGACACTATCCGGGTTTGGGCTGGCAAGTAACATTAGCAACCATCTCCTATAAGAGACAATCTAACCACTGCCCCTTGACGTTCAATGATGTAGCCATCATTGAAACCTCCACAACATTCTGGGGCTTATCATTGACTGGAAAGTAAACTGGGCCAGCCATATAGCCACACTGGCTGAAAGAACAGGTCAGAGGATAGGAATCCTGTAGTGTGTAACTCGCTTCCTGACTCCCTAAATCCTGTCCACCATCTACAAGGCATAAGTCAGGAGTGTGATGGAATATTCCCCACTTGCCTGGATGGGTGCAGCTACAACAACACTCAAGAAGCTTGGCACGACCCAGGACAAAGCAGCCCCCACTTGATTAGCATCACATTCACAAACATCCACTCCCTCCACCATTGACACTCAGTAGCGTTCTGTCCACGAGACACACTGCAGAAATTCAGCAAGGCTCCTTTGACAGCACCTTCCAAACCCTTGATCACTGCCATCTAGAAGGACAAGGGAATCTGATACATGGAAGCACAACCATTGTCAAGTTCCCCTCCAAGCTACTCACCATCCTGCCTTGTAAGTATACCGCCCCCTTCAGTATTGCTGAGTCAAAATCCTGGGACTCCCTCTCTAATGGCATTGTGGGCCAACCCACAGCACATGAACTGCAGAGGTCAAGAAGGCAACTTACCACCACCTTCTCAAGGGGCAATTGGGGACGGACAAGAAATGCTGCCTCTGCCAGTGGTGCCCATGTCCCATGAGCAAATTAAAAAGAAAATTGTCTACTCCAACTTCTCATGGGTTTGTCCTTCTGCTGGGACAGGATATAACCAGGAATGGTGATAGTTGGAGCTAGGACATTGTCTATATGATAGGATTCTGTAAATATCAGAGCAACAAGCTGCTACTTGGCTAGTTTGAGGGACAGCTCACCCAATTTTTGTTCCAGCTGTTAGTGAGGAAGTTTTTGCTGGAAGACAGGGCTGTGTTTCGTGTTTGACTTTGTTGTCTTCCGGGGACCTGAATCACATAACTAGAATGGTGAATAAGCTTTAAACTAAAAATTGGGGGAAGTTTGCATAGAAAATTATGGAGAAATTTCAAGGGGAGACAGGGCTCAGCAAAGATTGTTAAAGTTTCCAGAGCAAGTAATAGAAAAGAGAGTGTGGAAAGGGTTGGGAATCTAATTCAGATACAACAGGTAAGGGAATAGCTATGAGAAAGAGGACAGTCATACAGGACTAAGGGTGTTGTGCTTAAATGTAAAATGTATCTGAAGTAAATGAGCTTGCAGTGCTGATTAACTGGCAGGTATATTGTGGGCATCACAGAGATATAGCTACAAGTAGATCAGGGCTGGGAACTAAATATCCAGGGATCCAGGGATATCGAAAGTACAGCTGATGAGTAAAATGTTGGAGTTGCTTTGTTAGTAAGAAATGAAATTAAATGAATAGTGATGTAGAGCCAGAAGGTGTAGAATCTGAGTGGGTCGAGTTGAGGAACTGCAAAGGGGCAAAGGCTGTGATGGGAGTTACGTACAGGCCTTCTAGCAGTAGCCAGGATGTGAAAAATGGCATGTAAGAAAGGCTGTATTACAATAATCCTGGGGACATCACAATACAGGTGGACTGGGAAAATCCGGTCGGCAAAGGATCTCAAGAGAAGGAATTCATGAAGTGCCTACAAGACGGATTTTTGGAGCAGTTTGTGATAGTGCCCAGTAGGGAACAGGAAAGTCTGGATTTGGTGATGTGTAATGAGGCAGACTTGAATTGGGAGCTTCAAGTGAACGTACCCTTAATGAGCAGTGACCATAATATAATAGAATTCATCCTGTAGTTTGAGAGGGAGAAGCTGGAATCATTCATAATGGTATTATAACTGAGTAAAGACATGAGGAAGGAGCTGGCCAAAGTTGATTGGAAGGGGACCCTAGCAGGAAAGTCAGTGAGACAGCAATGGCAGGGGTTTCTGGGGGTAATTTGGGAGGCAATTCATCACAAGGCAGAATAATACACTGAGGGGAGGACGAGGCAACCATTGGCTGATAAGGGAAGTCAGGCACAGCATAAAAGCAAAAGATAAAGCAGACAATGTGGTGTATATTTGTGGGAAGCCTTTAAAAACCAGCAGAAGATACTTCTAAAAAGCAATAAGGGGAAGAAGATGAAATATATGAGTAAGCTAGCAAGTAATATAGAAGAAGATTGCAAGAGTTTTTTTTAGATATCTAAAAGGTAAGAGAGAGGCTAAGGTGGACTTTGGATGGCTGGAAAATGAGGCTGGTGAAGTAGTAATGGGGATCAAAGAAATGACAGAGGAACTGAAAGGGTATTTTGCATCAGTTTTCACGGCGGAAAACACCAGCAGCACACCAGAACTTCAAGGGAGTCAGGGGACAGAGGTGAAGGTAGTGGCCATCACTAAGGAGAAGGTGATAGGAAGGTGAAAGGTCTGAATGTGGATAAGTCACCTGGACCAGATGGACTACATCCCAGAGTTCTGAAGGAGATAGGAGATTGTGGAGACATTGGTAGTGATCTTTCAGGAATCACTGGAGTCAGGGAGGGTCCCAGAGGACTGGAAAATGTCTAATGTAACAGCTCTGTTTAAGAAGGGAAGGAGGCAGAAAATAGGAAACTACAGGATGGCTAGCCAGACTTTGGTCATTAATAATATTTTAGAGTCCAATGTTAAGGATGAGATCGCGGAGTAGTTGAAGTGTATAATAAAATAGGGCTGTCAGTACAACTTTTTGAAGGGAAGGCTATGCCTTACAAATCTGTTCAAATTCTTTGAGGAGGTAGCAAACAGGTTAGACAAAGAGGAGTCAGTGGACATGATGTATTTGGATTTCCGGAAGGCCTCTGACATGGTGCCACACAGGAGGTTGCTAAATAAGATAAGTACCCATGGCGTTAGGGGTAAGGTACCAACTGACTGGCAGAAGGCAGGAAGTAAAGAGATCAGGGTGTTTTCCAGGATAGCAGCCAG
The DNA here is from genome assembly GCF_030684315.1 of Stegostoma tigrinum. Classification (NCBI taxonomy): domain Eukaryota; kingdom Metazoa; phylum Chordata; class Chondrichthyes; order Orectolobiformes; family Stegostomatidae; genus Stegostoma; species Stegostoma tigrinum. The sequence continues at coordinate 3,340,868 of NC_081385.1, read as the reverse complement.
TGACTAGTAGAGTTCCGCATAGTCCATTTTGGGACCACAACAGTCCACTTTATACACTAATAATCTGGGCAAAGGAACTGAGGGCAATTTTGTGAAGTTTGCAGATGATACAAAGATAGGTGGAGGGACAAGTACCTGTTGAGGAAGTATGGAAATTGTGAAAAGACTTGGGCAGGGTAGGAGAGTGGGCAAAGAAATGACAGATGAAATACAATGTGGGACAGTGTGAGGTTATGTATTTCATAGGAAGATGAGAGGCATAGACTACTTTATAAATGGGGAAAGGCTTCGGCAATCTGAAGCACGAAGGGACTTAGCAGAGATAACAAAATGTGGAGCTGGATGAACACAGCAGGCCAAGCAGCATCTCAGGAGCACACCCCTGTTCAGGATTCTCTTAAGGTTAACAGGCAGGTTCAGTTGGCAGTCAGGAAGGCAAATGCAATGTTTGCATTTATTTCAAGAAGGCTAGAATGCAAGAGCAGGGATGTACTGCTGAGGCTGTATGAGGCACTAGTCAGACCAGATTTGAAATATTGTAGATAACAAAGTGTGGAGCTGGATGAACACCTTCATCAGAGGGTCTAGGCTGGAAATGTCAGCTTTTGTACTCCCAAGATGCTGCTTGGCCTGCTGTGTTCATCCAGATCCACACTTTGTTATCTCAGATTCTCCAGCATCTGCAGTTTCTGTTATCTCTTTGAAATATTGTAAGCAGTTTCGGGCCCTGAGCCTAAGAAAGAACGTGCAGGAAGAATTCCAAAGGACGTTTACAACAATGGTCCAGGGGACGAAGGCCTTGTCATATGATGAGTGGTTGAGGACATGATAGAGTTGGAAAGATGAGGAGGGATAAGATTGAAACTTACAGAATACTGAGTGGCCTGGATAGAGTGATCATGGAGATGTTTCCACTAGTAGGAGACGCTAGGATCAGAGGGCACTGCTGCAAAGTGCAGGAATGACCCTTGAGAATTGAGCTGAGGAGGAATTTCTTCCGCCAGAGGGAGGTGAATCTATGGAACTCATTGCCACAGAGGGCTGTAGAGGCCAGGCCATTGAGAGTATTTAAGACAGAAATGGATAGGTTCTTGATTAAGAAGGGGATCAAAGGTTACAGAGAGAAGGCAAGAGAAACGTATCAACCTTGATGAAATGGCAGAGTAAACTCAATGAGCCAAATGCCATAATTCTTTACCTATGTGTTATGGTGTTGTGGTCTCTCGATTTAGTTTGGTATCTAGGTGGGTAACAGGTAGCCCATTGGGTTCCAGTCCTTTGTTTAGAGTCTGTAGCAATTGGAAATGCTTGAATGGATTGCTCAGCCACTTCCGAGGGCTAATTTTTAATCTTTAAAAATGTTTAAGAAAAACTAAAACCAAAAGAACTGGGGATGCTGTAAATCAGAAGCAAAAACAGGAAAAGCTCAGCAGGTCTGGCTGCACCTGTGGAGAGTTCTGAGGAAGGGCCACTCGACCAGAAATGTTAACTCTGATTTCTTTCCAAAGATGCTGCCAGACTTGCTGAGCTTTTCCAGCAATTTCAGTTTTTACTAAAGAATAAGTGCTCTCAATATGACAGAATTTGACGTTATATTTGATTGTGAGATAGTTCAATCTGAATCAAGATTGATTAACTTAAGTAGAGTTTGGCTGAGCTGCATTGGTGAAATATGTTAAAATGTAAAATGGTACATAGTTAATGGAGAGTCTTTGAAGAAATATTACATTTCCTACAACAGGTATGCTTTCCTTCAAGGTGTAAGAGCACAAACAAGGATCTGCCAACTGTGGTTGACAAAGAAACTTAAGGGTTGCATATGATTAAAAGGAAAAGCTTATAGAGTAGCCAGAAATGGTCATAACTCAGAGGACTGGGAAGTTTTAGAAAATAGCAAAGACAGACCAAGAAACTGTTAATAAAAAGAAGAATATAATATGAGTACACTCTCGCAAAAAAAAACATAAAAATGGATAATAAAAGCTTCTACTGGAACATAGTAAAGGAAACGGTTGGCTGAAATAAATGACAGTACCATTAAATTCAAAGTCAGAAAAATTTATGATGAAAAGTAGAGAAATGGTAGAGATGCTACAATATCACCTTGAGTCTGTTCTCACTGAGGAGGACACAAGAAATCTCTGAATTAAAGAGCCAAATTACTAGAACCAGGACTTCAAGGAAGTCAGTATTAGTAAGAAGGAAGTACTGGAAAAATTATTGGAGTTGAAATTTGATACATCCCTGGATCCTCATGGCCTATAGTCTGGTTATTCCATTTATCTTCATTTAATTTTCTAAATGAACTTCTGTTTCATAACTAAAACGAAATCTTCAACATTGTGTGCTTACGTTTCAATGAGACTCTACCTCATTGAAACTAACACAAAACACGGTCAATCAAGCTACATTTCAGAAGTCACATGACATCAGGTTACAGTCCAACACATTTATTTGAAATCACATGTTTTCGAAGCACTGGTCCTTTGTCACCTGACGAAGGGGCAGTGCTATGAAAACTTGTGATTTCAAATAATAGTGTTAGACTACAACCTGGTGTATTGAGACTTCTGGCTTTTTCCACCTTAGTCCAACACTGGCATCTCCACATAAAAGCTATATTTCAGCCTGAGATCTGACTTAACCAGTAATAACATCCGCTGGGACCACACCTGCAGTGACACTCATCCTGATGTCTACTTTGAAAACTATAAGGTAACTATTAACATGAATATCAATTTGCCAAAATGTAAGGTTTTGATCATCTATTCTACCCAGAAACAATTTAACCTTTTTCTTTAGTTAGAGATTGTGCTGCCTCATTAACCTTGTGTGAGAGTAGCCTTTTAATTTCTTGCTTTTCTGAAACTGTGGAACACCATGTGCATATTTTCTAACCATGGTCAAACATACAATAGATAAAACACGTACTTTAATAACTGAGCCTTTAATAACTGCATTTACTCTGCAGCACTGACAAGGATTCATAATGGTCCATGCCCCAATCACTGTATGAGTTTTTCATGTACATGGTTTGTAGTTTTGTACCTACGAGATTGAATGGTTTCTGCTGACATTCTCAGCCAAGTTGGCCTTTTCCTCTTAGGATTGGTCTGTGTTGCTGCTAGCCTTCAGCTTTACTCACCATCCGAATGGCTTTCTCGAGAGATTCAGCTTCTCTGAAACATAATAAATTTGACAAAGACTCATCAACAATTCCTACAACAATTCTGTCTGTTATAAATTCTGACCTGAATTCACCATAGCAATTATTTTTCTACTAATCTGTAAAAACTATTAATGAAATCATCTATAGGTGTCTACCTCTTCCATTAAATCTTGCTTATTCAGGAATCTTTCTATTTCTGAGGTTCAAACAATTGTCAAAGCCTTTCAGTGCTTCTTCAAAATGTATCTTTTGCTTCTTATACCCTTTGATAAACTATACTCAGAGTTTGTGTATAAAGTTGCATTTTCTTGTTCGGCTTCTGATTTAGTATCTAATTTAAACACTGTTTTATACATCAGAAATAATTTTTCTCCAATATATCCAATTCTATTTGGCCCATGTCTGAAGTTTAATCTTCTTGGCTGTACTATTTCTGTCACCATGCCAGGATATAATTATACATTTTCTTTGATTAAAATACATTTTTGCAGTAATAACAGTTCTGGCTGCTCGTCGCTGCTGTACTGTCCTTCTGTCATGTAGCTCAATATAGGATTCCTGCCCCTCAGGGTAAAATAGATGATTCCTGCCTTTCCTGCAGCTTCAAGTCATGCATCAACCAAATTGCACAATTCCCCAAATCAATTCAGTGAATCAATTTTATTTTACAGAGCCCTATATGTCAATTGTCACTATTATTAATATTGTCATCCTTATGTTGCAGGATATGGGCCATTTTTATTTTAACTTCATATCCCACTCATTTCTTTGACTCATTCAAGGACTTTGCACAGCACTGACTGGGGCAGCGTTTACTGTCCAAATCTAATTGCCTTTGATGGTTGGTGAGTTGCCTTCTTGAGCTGCTTCATTGTCTGACACTTATGAGAAACAAATGGTTCTTCCATTGATGAATGAACCTAACCCACTATGAATGAGTCCCACGTGTGAGTGAAAGAGGCATCAAAACACTTAGAGCACAGCAAGGCCGATATAGGAACATAGGCTAACGGGAAGGGCATTGAAAAAAGGGGCAAAAAGAGACATCCTGTGCAATGGTGGCTTGCTTTTCTGGTACAGTGATACCATAGTTAGTATCCAGCTCAGTGACAGGAAATATAAATGCATAGTGACAGGAGGCTGGGGGATGAATTCATTTCATACAGCTGAGAGAATGCTGAAGGACAGATTGAGCTAAATTAACCCTGACATTCACTAGTCTGTCTTCTGAGAATGGGAGGTGATGTGTGGACACATTTGTGACTTTCAGTATTGAATATAAAGCACGTAGGATATGATTTAAACAGTAAATTATGAGAAATCAGATACCCTGTGGTGTATTCAATGAAACTGACTCTAAACAGTTTCAAGACTCAAATTCAGTTCATGACAGAAGAGATCAGGAATTATGTTCATGAGATTGGTTCCTGGAATGAGGGTTTTATCGGAAAATGAGAAACTGAGTAAATTGGATATATGTTCACAGGAATTTAGAAGAATGAAAGTGGTCTTATTGAAAGATACAAGATTCTGAAGGGACTTGGCTGAGTCACCACTGAGGGCTGAATTTTACCAGGAATGAGTCTTATTTTACACTGCTTTTTTTGGTGGGGGTGGGTTTGTCTCCATGAGGTCATGGTGAGTTTGTTCATGTGATTGTCTGTACTTATCTCATTAACTATGTGCCACATCCACATGGCGGCCCTCTCATACAACGCCAGTCCAATTGTCTCATGGAGTGTGCTGGACCTGTTCCCCACAGTCAGGATATCCCAGAATCCTTAGCACCAACGCCATCTTTAGTCAATTGTGCAGAGGGAAAAATGCTGGCTCCTAAACCGCAAAACACCTCGCCTCAGGTTGACAAAAGGAAGGGGCTTGTTACCCTGTCCCAACTTTACCAGGAGTTAGATACAGAGCAAACTTCCTCTACACTGTCCCCTACAGACAGTCCCAGGACAGGGACAGCATAGGGATATATGCAGAGGAAACCACCCTCTACACTGTCCCCATCAAACACTCCCATGACATAGACAGCATAGGGATATATACAGAGTAAAGCTCTCTCCACACTGTCCCCATCAAACAGTCCCAGGACAGAGACAGCACGGGATTAGATACAGAGTAAACCACTCTCTACACTGCCCCCATCAAACACTCGCAGGACAGGGACAGCACTGGGTTAGATACAGAGTAAAGCTTCCTCTATCTTGTTGAACAATGTGCCATGTTGTGCAGGGACTCCACCTGCTCCACTGGTGAGCTATTACTTGCTTTCCTGTGTTTTGTAACCTGATCAGAAAGGGGAGGCCTAGCCCTGTTCATGGGCTTGTACTGGCACCAGATCACTTTGCACTTTTGAACTATAGTGAAAGAGCGTAGCTGGTTCTCTCAGGCTGGTGCTCCCCACAGTATCGAGGACTTCTGTCCTGCACTTGACTTCAGACCAGGTCTGTGAAAGAACAGTCCTCTATCCTATTGCTAGGGACACATCCCAGTGTGACTACGTGATTTCACCCAGTCAGTACACAGTAATCTCTTTGAAGAGGAACACCAAGACACTCTTAACCATTTTTAAATTTTGACAGCCTGGCTTTGTATGTGCAAAATTCATTCTTTACTAAGAAAGAAAAAATAGATAGTGTTAGAAATTTGCAGCAGGTCTCAGAACATCCATGAGGAAAGAAACAGATTTAACCCTTCAAATCACTTTCTCCTCCAGGAATTTCTAAGTTCCAAGAAAGGAATCATATTGGAATTGAAACATTAACTGTGTTCCTCTGCCTCCACAGTTTCTGCCAGAACTGCTGAGTTTCTTCAGCACTTTCCAATTTTTATTTCAGATTTTCGTTTTCCAGCATCTGCAGCATTTTGCTTTCATTCATTATTGACTCTCTGCCTGACCTAATCCTCATATTTGC